>NC_080174.1:8866143-8914821 GCF_950295315.1 Erinaceus europaeus
AACAAAAGGGTATAAATAAATACATAAATATTTAAAAAAAGAAATATTCAGGGAGTCAGGCAGTAGCACAGCAGGTTAAGCGCACATGGTGCAAAGTGCAAGGACCAGCATAAGGATCCCAGTTTGAGCCCCTGGCTCCCCACCTGCAGAGGAGTCGCTTCACAGGCGGTGAAGCAGGTCTGCAGGTGTCTTTCTCTCCCCCTCTCTGTCTTCCCCTCGTCTCTCCATCTCTCTCTGTCCTATCCAACAATGACGATATCAATAACAACAACAATAATAACTACAACAATAAAAAAACAAGGGCAACAAAAGGGAAAAATAACAAATAAATATTTAATAAAAAATAAAGAAATATGCAGAGAGTGGGTGGTGGCACATCTGGTTGAGTACACACGTTACTATGCGCAAGGACCAAGGTTCAAGTCCCTGATCTCCACCTACAAGGAGGAGCTTCATGAATGGTAAGACAGTGCTGCAGATGTCTCTCTCCCTCTCTCCCTATCTATCTCAATTTCTCTGTCTCTATCAAATAAATACTTACTTAATTAAATGCACAACCATATGCAGTTATATGACAAGAGCTACAATCAAAGTCATTTTTCCTGAACTTTTTGACATTTTTTAAAAGATAATTTTTTAAATTAATTAATTTATTTATTCCTTTTTGTTGCCCTTGTTGCTTTATTGTTGTAATTATTATTGTTGTCATTGTTGGATAGGACAGAGAGAAATGGAGAGAGGGGGGAAGACAGACACCTGCAGACCTGCTTCACCACCTTTGAAGTGACTCCCCTACAGGTGGGGAGTCGGGGGCTCGAACCAAGATCCTTACTCTAGTCCTTGTGCTTTGCGCCACGTGCACTTAACCCGCTGCACTACCACTGGACTCCTGACATTTTTTATTTTTTAATTACCACTAGGGTTATTGCTGAAATTTAATGCTTCCACCACTCCTGATGGGTATTTTTCTCCTCTTTCCTTTTCTTTCTTTCTTTCTTTCTTTCTTTCTTTCTTTCTTTCTTTCTTCTTTCTTTCTTTTCTTTCCTTCCTTCCTTCCTTCCTTTCTTCATTCCTTCCTTCCTTTCATTAGATAGGGGAGTTAGAAAGGGAGAGACAAAGAGAGACTCAAGTTTCCGGGCAGCCTCTTAGCATGATGCAGACCAAGGAGTTCCACAAAGACTTAAAATCTCTTTGAGCAGTGGCCCAGGCAGTGGCATGGTAAATGAAACATTAGGCTCTCAAGCATGACGTCTCAAGTTCAGTTCCCTCTATAACATGTGCCAGAGTAACATGTTCTGGTTCCTTCTGTCTTTCTCCTCCTCCTCCTCCTCTCTTCTTCCTCTTTCTCCTCCTCTTCCTCTCCCTCCTTCTCCTCCCCCTTCTTCTCTCTCATAAACATATTATTAATATTTTATTTCACCACTCACATCACCAAAAGTCTGGGGACATAAATTAATTTAAAAAAATAAGCTCTTTGTGAGCAAAGCAGCCAGGCACACCATAATTTTCCATGTGTGAACATGTTCTTATAAGTGAATTTAGTACTAAAGAAAATTAAGGGTGGGGGTAGATAGCATAATGGTTATGCAAAGAGACTCTCATACCTAGGCTCTAAGGCCCAGGTTCAAACCCCCACATCACCATAAGCCAGAGCTGAGCAGTGCTTTGGTAAAAAAAAAAAAAGAAAGAAAAAGGAAAAAAAAAAAAGAAAATTGAAATAACTTAACATTTGGATGCTACCTTTGTATAACTAAATAGCAAATACTTGCAAAACTGATTAGTATCTGAACAGAAACTGGGTGATTTGCACCAGAGAGTTAGCACAATAGTTATGCCACAGACTCGCATGCCTGAGACTCAGAGGCCCCAGGTTCAGTCCCCGGCACCACCATACGCCAGAGCTGAGCAGAGTTCTGTGTTTAAAAACAATGTTAATTCACATATTGAAGAACAAGTCGAATGTGAGTCTGGCAGGAAATGGAACACAAGAAGCCCAGTGTTTCAGAGGAAACCGGAGCTTTCTTTCCCTCTAGGTTCAGTCTATGTTCCTAATTCCCTAAATTTTCCGTTACTTAGACCACAAATTCCTGCCAGGCACAGTGAATCTCAAGTAAGCTCCGATGACGAAGGCAGACTTTGCAACCTTCCTAATGGTCGGTACCGTAATGGCTCAACATGGGGTTTAAAGAAAGCAGTGAGGAGGGAAGGTGATAGATAGTCTCTGACTCACTAGAAGTGGGCAGGACGCTGCGCCCCCACCCCCAACCCCCCAAAAAAGTACAATATAATGGTGTAAGGAACTGTCAGTGGTGCGATGGCCCCTCCACCAGGCCTTGGGTTTACTCTCCAGCACCGCTTAAAATAAACAAACACATCTTTAAAAGGAAAGGATCAAGACTCTTAAAGAAGCATTCGACTGACTAGCAGAGATTTTGAGGCCTTTGTGGCCTCCCCCACCCCACCTCCACCTGCCACTCCCTCCAACTCAGCCCTTCCTTTCTCTTTTCTCCTTGTGTTTGTGAGTCATGATTGAGAACCAGACAGGAAGGGATCCAGAGAAGATGGGACGCCTGGCCCCTTACTAGAGCAGTTGCGGGCACATGCTGAGCTGTAAAGCCCCTCCACGAGCAGGGGTGGGTGGTATCCTTGGATACAGACACAAACACCCAAATGGGTCTCTAGTAATCTTGGTTCAGGACACTGAGTCACACTGTACTGCCTTATGACCTTTGGACTCTGGACACAGGACATTCACCCAGTCTTTGGCAAGCTGACTGTGTAAATAAGAAAGAAAAAAAAAAGGGGAGCTGGGTGGTGGCACACTCTGTTAAGCACGCCTAGTTAGTACGAAACACAAGGATCCGGGTTCGAGGCCCCGGCTCTCCACCCACAGGGGGTAAGCTTCACAAGTGGTGAAACAGCTCTGCAGGTGTCTATTTTTCTCTCCTCTACTTCCCCACTCCCTCTCAGTTTCTCTCTGTGCTATCCAATGAAATGAAAAAAAAAAAAAAATGACCACCAGGTGCAGTGGATTCATAGTGCCAGCACAGAGCCCCAGCGATAACCCTGGAGACAAAAAAAAAAGGGTCTAAGTATCAAGCAATTCAGTTTCTCAGAGAGTGATCCCAGAAATGAATGTGTATCCCTTCATTTCATAGAGATGATTGGGTTTCCTTTACCCAAGGGATCTCTAAGACAGGTCACCCTAAAGATGACTTGGTCCCTGGGAAATGTCCCCTTCCACACAGGGACCACAAAGTTCAAGTCCAGGAACAGAGCTGATCTCTTTCTTTCAGATCGCTCATTTCAAATACCTCCAAGCAGAATTCTCACAAGAGTTTTCAAGAAGGATTTCAGCAGATCTGGAGATAGTTCCAGGTTAGGTGCCATTTTTTTAGTGTCCTTGTATCATTTTGTCCCCAAACATCCATCATCTCAAATCATCGTAATTGTCCTTGCTCAACCATGTGAGAGAGTAAGCATGCTGACTTGTGATATTAAATGCCAAGCGTTGAGTCCAGGAAATTGTCATCAGGGTGATCGAGGTGCCTGTCCTGAGCGCCATGGAGCCCAAAAAAGATAGTTGCTTGGGTAATAAATGGTTAGTGTTCATTTAAGTTTTTCCAGGTTGTCAGTCAAAAGAATACTGCTCAAAAAAGCAGAGTAAATGATCAACTTCTGAGAAATAGTATTTGCAAGAAGCTGAGCTGCCTGGGTGAGGAGAGGACCGCTGAGGCAGCAGACCATGTATGAGGTCGTCCTGGGTCAGAGCCCCAAGGCCACATGACAGCACCATGGCCAGCACCAAGGGGACTCCAGGGATGGTGTGGCCATGCTGTGGTGTTTCTCTTTCTTTTTATTTATTTTTTATTTTGTTTATTATCTTTATTTTTATTGGATCTCAGAGACAACCAGAAATTGAGAGAAAGGGGGAGGCACGGAGGGAGAGAAACAGAGAGACACCTGCAGCCCTGCTTCACTACTTGCAAAGCTTTCCCCCTGCAGGTGGAGACCGGGGACTTGAACCCAGATCCTTTCTCTAAGTGTATGGAATGTTTTAATATATTTTAAAAATTTATTTATTTTCCCTTTTGTTGCCCTTGTTGTTGTAGTTATTGTTGTTGTTATTGATATCATTGTGTGTTTTTTAAACATTTATTTATTTATTCCCTTTTGTTGACTTTATTGTTGATGTCATTGTTGTTGGATGGGACAGAGAGAAATGGAGAGAGGTGGGGAAGACAGAGAAGGGGAGAGAAAGGTAGACACCTACAGACCTGCTTCACCGCCTGTGAAGTGACTCCCCTGCAGGTGGAGAGCCAGAGGCTCAAACAGGGATCCTTACCCCAGCCCTTGCACTTTACACCATCTGCGCTTAACCCGCTGTGCTGCTGCCCGACTCCCTAAGTGTATGGAATTTTAAAAAATTGGGCCACAGCAGACACTCAAACACTAATTCAAAGGGACACATGCACCCCTAGGTTCACAGCTGCATTATTCACAATAACCAAAGAGTGGAAGCAGCTTAAATGCTCATCAACAGATGCCTGGCCAAAGAAGTGATGGGATATCTATATTCTATGGACTACTACTCTGTAATAAAAAAGAAAATACTGTGTCCTTGGGGGCCAAATGGATGTAACTGAAGAAGATTATGCTGAGCGAAATAAGAGATGAAAGACAGCTACCAGATGGCTTCACTTACACGTGGAATCTAGAGATCTAATTTGCACGAACTTGCAACAAAACAGAGCAAGACAAACGGAAGTAAACAAACTATCTCTAAGGGTTGTGAGATCTCTGGTGGTTATTTCTGGGAGCTAGGAGGTTGGGGACACAGGATTTCCGTGGTGGATGTGGTACGGGACGCTACACTGGAATCTTACAGTCTTGTGAACCACTATTCGTCGCAAATGAAAAATGAAAAATAAATTGGGCCAGGGAGGCCCCTTGGCAGGACTGTAGATATACAAGCCTGTGGGCCCATTTCCATTCCCACATTTAAAAAATAAATGGAGAGGGGCCAGGTAGAGGTGCACCTTGTTGAGCACACATGTTACAAAGTGCAAGGACGCAGGTTTGAGCCTCTGGCCCCCACCTGCCAGGGGGAAAGCTTTTCAAGTGGTGAAGCAGTGCTGCAGGTGTCTCTTTGTCCCTCCCTCTCTACCCCCCCCACTTCCTCTCACTTTCTGGCTGTCTCCATCCAATACATAAATAAAGAAAATAAAATTAAAAAAAAAATAAATGAATGGATAAAAGAGAGACTCTTCGGGAGTCGGGCTGTAGCGCAGCGGGTTAAACGCAGGTGGCGCAAAGCACAAGGACCGGCATAAGGATCCTGGTTCGAACCCTGGCTCCCCACCTGCAGGGGAGTCGCTTCACAGGTGGTGAAGCAGGTCTGCAGGTGTCTATCTTTCTCTCCTCCTTTCTGTCTTCCCCTCCTCTCTCCATTTCTCTCTGTCCTATCCAACAACAACAACAACAATAATAACTACAACAATAAAACAACAAGGGCAACAAAAGGGAATAAATAAATAAAATAAATATTTTTTTTAAAAAAAGAGAGACTCTTCAACAAATGGTGTTTGGAAAATTGAGTTGCAACATACAGAAGAATGTAAATGAACTGCTAAATTTCACCACACACAAAAGTAAACTCCAAGTGGATCAATGACTTGGATGTTAGACCAGATATTATCAAATACTCACAGGAAAATATTGGAAGAACTCTTTCCTATCTAAATTTTATAGGCATCTCCAGAAAAAAAATTGTTTATTCATTTTAATGAGAGATACAGAGAGAGAGAGAGAGAGATCAGAGAACTGCTCAAATCTAACTTGTGTTGATACTGGGGATTGACCTTGGGACCTTAGAGCCTCAGATATGAAAAACGTTTCCATAAATGTTATGTTGTCTCCCCTGCACTGGGCCAATGTTTTATTAAGAGATCAAAATAGAGACAGAAAGAGGGAGAGACACCATAGCACTGAAGCTTCTCTGTTTCTGTGTGTCGCTTTCTCTCTCTCTTTCTGTGTGTGTCTCACATGTCATGTGAAACTCTCTCATATACCATAAATAAGTCTGTAGGAGTCTGGAAATCTCTCCCAAAATTCACATTTCATCTGATAGCTCAGTGTTGGAAGAAGACCTGAGTAGAAATATAGATGTAAAGAGAGAGGCAGACTGGGAGTATGGACCGACCAGTCAACGCCCATGTTCAGCGGGGAAGCAATTACAGAAGCCAGACCTTCTACCTTCTGCAACCCACAATGACCCTGGGTCCATGCTCCCAGAGGGATAGAGAATGGGAAAGCTATCATGGGAGGGGGTGGGTTATGGAGATTGGGTGGTGGGAATTGTGTGGAGTTGTACCCCTCCTACCTTATGTTTTTGTTCATTAATCCTTTCTTAAATAAAAAATTTAAAAAAAAAGAAATATAGATGTGAGGAAGAAGTTGGGGTTCCCTCAGGCGTAGGTTTCAGAGACAGTTGGGTGTGTCATTCCCCATCAGTCCCACCCTTCCAACCATCCCTGGACACCCAAGAGGCACCGGCTTGGGACCTGGGCAAAGCCCAGGTGTAAAATCTTTACTATGCATTTCACAAGTGTGCAAGTGAATTTACAGACCCATTAATGCCTGTCGAGTTCTTTGATATCCACAGATGAAAGGTTACCTAAGTGCAGAGTACTTTCCTCTAATGAGGGAGCACACGGGGCCGATCCCATCCTCCCAGAGAGTAGAGTGTGTGACCGAGAGTCCAATTCAGCACCTTGGGGGAGGGGCGGTGAAGACATTAGGTGCCAAGCAACACTGACCGGTAGCTCTCCACAGGTCAGCATTCCGTTTCTAGAGTTATCTTGCCAGCTCACATCCGGTGTGTCTCCTACAGAATACTGACATCTGTCATGATGCCTTTGAGTCTCAGGGCTGGGGCAGGTCAGTCAGCCAGCTGCCTCTTTATTCACTGAACACCGTCTGTCGGGGCCTGGTGGTGGTGCACTTGGCTGAACGCTCATGTAAAACGTGTAAGGACTCAGGTTCAGGCCTCCAGTTCCCACCTGCAGAGGAGAAGCTTCATGAGCGGTGAAGCAGTGCTGCAGACGTTTTTGTCTTCCTCTCTGTTTCCCCCTCCCCCCTCAATTTTTCTGCTGATGGATCCACCAGCAGCCTCCCAACTCGGGGCTGATTCCTTCAACAGAAAACTCAATACCCTACCCTCCTCTCACTTTCAGGGATCATTTTAAAGGCTGGGAAAGAGGCTCAGTGGGAAAAACACTCTCCTTATATGTACAAGGCCCTGGGTTTGAGCTCCTGCCCCACTCCATAAAAACAAGGAGGAGGAAAACAAAGAACAGCATTAGTGGCAGAGCAGTGCTCCAGTCTCCCTTTGGCAAAGGGGGGGGGGGGTTGAGGGAGAGAGGGAGAGATCTTTTAAAGGAAATTCAGTCGAATCATTCATAAACTGGTCTAGTCCGGCAGATCCAAGGATTCAAAGGATTCCAAAGACAGCACAGAACAAGGTTGAAAAGCAGGTAATCGACGGCGTTTACATTTAACGCTATTTCTATGCTTTCCCCATAATTAGGAGCTACTCTCTTCCCTGACCCAGCTTTCTAGTCCTATTTCCAACTCTGACACCACCTCCCCAATACCTTTGGCCCACCTGCATGTTAGCTGTCGGGCTCAGGCAAAAATTAATAAAGTCATGGGTCCCTTGGAATGCACCTAAAATAGACCTACTAGCTTTTTCTAACATTCTGAGTTCCCAAGTCACATCTGTTCTATTCTTGCCTTTAGGCTCCTGGTTATTAAACAATTTGTTCTGCTTTGTATCTTAATGCTTTTCAGCCAATAAGATGCAGATGCTACCATGATGTCAGCCTGACTTCTCTGGACAGACGACCTCACCAATGTTTCCTAGAATCTCACCTCTCCAGATCCCTGCCCCACTAGGGAAAGATAGAAATAGGCTGGGGGCGTAGATCCACCTGCCAAGGCCCATGTCCAGCAGAGAAGCAATTACAGAAGTCACACCTTCCACCTTCTGCACCCCATAAAGATCTTTGGTCCCTACTCCCAGAGGGATAAGAATAGGGAAGGTGTGGTCTGGGAGATAGCGCAGTAGATAAAGCATCAAATTCTAAAGTGTGAGGTCCTGAGTTCAATCCCTGGTAGCACATGTACCAGAGCGAATGTCTAGTGCTTTTTGTCTCCTGCTTTCATTCTTTATGAATAAATAAATAAAACCTTAAAAAAGAAAAAAAAAAAGGGGGGGGTTTTGGGCGGTAGCATAGTGGGTTAAGTGCACTTGGCCCAAAGCGCAAGGATCATCGTAAGGATCCCGTTTCAAGCCCTGTTCAGCTCTGGCTTACGGTGGTGCTGGGGATAAAACTTGGGGCTTTGGAGCCTCAGGCAAGATAGTCTATTTGAATAGCCATTATGTTATCTACCCGCCCCCCCAGACCATTTCTGTTTAATCTTTCTATCTTTCTTCCTTTCTTTCTTTTGCTTTAAAATGTTTTTTAAGTTATTTATTGACAAGACCATAGGATAAGCGGGTACAATGCCACACAATTCCCACCACCAGCTCTCTGTATTCCCTCCCCTCCCCTGACAGCTTTCCTATTCTTTATCCCTCTGGGAGTATGGACCCAAGGTATTGTGGGATGCAGAAGGTGGAAGGTCTGGCTTCTGTAATTACTTCCCTGATCAACATGGGTGTTGACAGGTGGATCCATACTCCCAGCCTGCCTCTCTCTTTCCCTAGTGGGGTAGGGCTCTGGGGAAATGGGGCTCCAGGGCACATTGGTGGAGTCATCTGCCCAGTGAAGTCAGGTTGGCATCATAGCAGCATCTGGAGCCTGGTGGCTACAGAGAGCAGAAAGGAGCAGGTCTCAGCATCCACAGGGTGCCTGCATGCAGCCTCCAGGGTGTCTGAAGCCACTGCCCTCCTGGAGCCAGACTACGTACGAGTGGGCTGCATACTGCAGTCCACACACTCAGCACCCCAAGCAGCAGCAAGCTCCCAGGGTGCTGGGTCACAGTGCTGTGCCGCACATGGCCAAGCAGCAGAAAACAGGGCGAGCTGGAAGCTGAGGCCGGTGGGAGGAAAGGTTTTTGACTATTGAAGTTTCTAGATGACTACTCACTGGTAAGGTTCACTCACCCTTTCTTCCTTCCTTCCTTTCTTTCTTTCTTTCTTTCTTCCTCTCTTTCCTTCTTTTTATATAGGGTGAGCAACACAGAGAGAAATAGAGAAAGGGGAAGAGAGAGAGAGAGAGACAGTGGGGAGAAATACCTGCAATATTGCTCCAATGCTCATGAAGCTTCCCCCTGTCGGTAGGGAGGGGTTGGGGGTTTGAACCCAGTTCCTTGTGTATAGTCATGTGTATGCTCTACCAGGTATGCCATCACCCACCCACCTACCTTTATCTTTTCTTAATATAGTGCCAGAAATTCCTTTTAAAAGCACAGCTCCAGAGCTTTGCATGATAGCACCACTCTGTGGCTCTTTCTAGGGCAACTTTCTAATTTTTGAATTTTCTCTCAAAGAGAGAGAGAAATACAGAGAGAGGAGAGACATCACAGCACTGCTCCACCACCCCTGGAGCTCCCCCCGAAATTCCATGGTGCTCCCATGTGGTGCTGGGACTTGAGGTTAGCACCTCACATGTGATAAGACACACATCCCACCAGCCCTTAGCCTTCTAAGTTGAATGGCTCATTCTCTGATTTCCTCTTCCATCGGAAGTCCAGCAGGGGGCAGTGCTGAGAAGGGCGACCCGTGCTGAGAGGTTCTCCACACTAAGCCTGTGCCTTTGCTCAGCCATCTGAAAAAGCCCTGGATTTAATGCCAAGGTAATTATAGGGGTTCCCAGTAGGTGAGACGTTTCTCATCCCCTGCAGACCACAGATGTTCATTAAGAATGTGTCAAGGGAGTCGGCGGTAGCGCAGCAGGTTAAGCGCACGTGGCGCAAAGTGCAAGGACCCACAGAGGATCCCGGTTCCAGCCCCCGGCTCCCCACCTGCAGGGGAGTCACTTCTCAGGCGGTGAAGCAGGTGTTCAGGTGTCTGTCTTTCTCTTCCCTTCTCTGTTTTCCCCTCCTCTTTCCATTTCTCTCTGTCCTATCCAACAACAATGACATCATCAACAACAATAATAACTACAACAACAATAAAAACAACAAGGGCAACAAAAAGTAAATAAATAAATATTAAAGAAAAAAGAATGTGTCAAGCCCCAGGGAGAAGAAAAGCAACTGGTGGTGTTCCTTTATAAGATACAGTTATAAGTAAATAGCATAAAAGGACATAAATTATGGTGAGGTCTTGTATACTATAGCAAATCCAAACCACGGGATTTTCAAAGTTAACCCAATTGCCAAATGATTTGGTTATAGCTATAACTATCTACTGCTTACTTCAACCCTAAGACAGCAGGAACCCTCCCCTTTCTCTATAAAGCCCATATTTCTCCCAGTCCTGAAACCTCCAGTGGAGGCTCACTTTCCTGCGTGCTTCTCCCAATTCACACCACCTGGTACTGCACCTGCTGGTCCCAACCCAGTCAAGGCAAGCAGCACCACCTCGGCAAGTTTCACTTCAGACTGCATCTAGAGACGTCAGGTGTGGAATGTCAACCCACCAGCTTCATGACTCTGGTGAGACCTTTCCTAGCTCATACGACTCCTTAAATTCATTTTGGGTGGTACACGTCTTAGCAAACCTCAAAACCTAGATATAGACCGGGGTCCATGAGATGGGGCATAGGTACATATATTCGGGAGTTGGGGAAAAACATCTACCTTAAAGCGGAAGTGCGCAGTAGTTTGCAGTGAGTTAATAAATGTAGCAAGCAAGCAGAAAGACATAAAAAGACAGCATAAAGTAACTAATGAAATAGTTTCTACTTAGACCTAGATGCCCTCTTCACCTACCTCCTATTACACATCCCTCAGTCACTCCAAAGCTAACTTTGTCAGTCAAAGTGAGGACTACAAAAGCTGAATAAGGGCAAGAGACTGGCACACTTTAATGACGACTCTTTGGTGACTCAGGTCACCCCATCTCCTGGAGCCCTAGTCAGAGAGTCCTGGGATTCCCACACAGACATGATGGGCCCAGATCTCCAACAGATCCCTTTCTCCACTGTCACTGGTCATCTCCATCAGGAGCAACATAATGGACCCCTCTGTGGGCCCCTATCGGACCTGGCCCTCAATGTGGATCAATAATGGTAGGGACTGTTCCATTCTCTGAAGGGAGGTTGGATAGCATACTCTATCATCTGAGGAAGATGGGTGCAGAAATTGGTGCAGCCTGGAATGTTCCTAGCCCTGACCACAGAATGTGAGCTGGGACCTACAGGGATGTCACACAGGCTCCTGACTATGGGCCGCAGATCATATCGATGGGCTTTACAGTTAACAATATTTATATATTTTCCCCATATTTGGGAGCTACTCTCTTGTCTGATCTGGCTTTCTGGTCCTTTTTTTCCAACTGTGATACCATTCAACACTCCAGACAATAGCTTAGGTCACCTGCATTTTGGATGTCAGATGCAGGCAAAAACTGGTTGGGTCATGGGCCCCTTGGAATATACCTAAAATAGACCTACTAGCTTTTTCCAAAGTGGAGACCACAAATCTTCCCCTGCAATATTCCAGCCTTTAGGTTCATAATTAGTCAACAATTTGTTCTGCTTTATCTCTTAACTCTTTTTCAGCCACCAGGTTTCAGATGCTACCAAGATACTAACCAGCCTTCCCTGGGCAGACAACCTCACCAATGTGTCCTGGAGCCCTGCTTCCCCAGACCCCTGTCCCACTAGGGAAAGAGAGAGACAGGCGGGGACTATGGCTCCACCTGTCAACACCCATGTTCAGCAGGGAAGCAATTACAGAAGCCAGACCTTCCACCTTCTGCATCCCACAATGACCTTGGGTCCATACTCCCAGAGGGATAAAGAATAAGAAAGCTATCAGGGGAGGGGATGGGATACGGAGTTCTGGTGGTGGGAACTGTGTGGAGTTGTAGCCCTATTGTCCTATGGTTTTGTCAGTGTTTCCTTTTAATAAATAAAAACTTTAAAAAAAAAAGAATGTGTCAAGCTGCATGACCCACTGTCCCGGCTCCTGATACGAACAGCATTCTGAGTCGCCCGCGGGCTTCTGGGAGGGAAAGGACCATAGGTCTCCAACCTCCTCTCAGACCCCGTAGTTCCCTCCATGTGGACTGCAATGCCTGCTGGGCCTTGAAGTCTGAGCTCCCCAGGCAGCTAGACCACCCGGGGTTTACAAAAGTTCAGCTGTCACCTTGGCTTGGAAATATGGAATACTATAGTGGAGGTGCAGTGTCCGGCATAAGATGATGAGAAAAAATGTGACCAGCTGCTTAAACACTTATAAATGTGACGCGTGACATAAGTGAAGTCTATGGCAAACGCTAGAAGAAGAAGTGAAGTCTATTAAGAAACATCACATTATACAAATTATAAAATGGGGGTCAGGCGGTAGTGCAGTGGGTTAAGCACATGTGGTACAAAGCACAAGGACCAGTGTAAGGATCCCGGTTCGAGCCCCAGCTCCCCACCTGTAGGGGAGTGACTTCATAAGCGGTGAAGCAGGTCTGCAGGTGTCTGTCTTTCTCTCCCCCTCTCTGTCTTCCCCTCCTCTCTCCATTTCTCTCTGTCCTATCCAACAACAGTGACATCAATAACAATGATAATAATAACCACAATGTTTTACCACAATGGTAAAACAACCAGGGGAACAAAAGGGGAAAAAATGGCCTCCGGGAGCAGTGGATTCGTGGTGCAGGCACCGAGCCCCGGCAATAACCCTGGAGGCAAAAAAAAAAAATTACAAAATGGTGGGGTGAAGATATGCTCATGTGGAGTTGAGGAAAGCAGTCATTCACTTGACCAAGAGGGCAGAGCTCAGTGAGGATGAGGTGGAGACGTCATCACCGTTATGCAGAATTCATGCAACGGACAGAAGGGTGTGAAGGGTGGCAAACGCTGTCTGGCCCCGGCCAATGGTCTAGAAAAGCTCCATGAAGACCTGGAGCTGTCTGAGATTCTAGGGGCCGGGCAGTGATGCACCTGGTTGAGTGTACTTGTTCCCAATGCACAAGGATCTGGGAGCCTTGAAGGAGGGCTAGAGCTCTCTCTCTCTCTCTCTCTCTCTCTCTCTCTCTCTCTCTCCCTCTCCCTCTCCCTCTCCCTCTCCCTCTCTCCCTCTCCCTCTCTCCCTCTCCCTCTCTCCCTCTCCCTCTCTCCCTTTCCCTCTCTCCCTCTCTCCCTTTCCCTCTCTCCCTCTCTCCCTCTCTCCCTTTCCCTCTCTCCCTCTCCCTCCCTCTCTCTCTCCCTCTCTCCCCTGATCCCTCTCCCTCTCTCTCTCCCTCTCCCTCTCCTCTCCCTTGCTCCTTATCCCTCTCTCCCTCCCCTCTCCCTTGCTCCCTCTCCCTTGCTCCCTCTCTCCCTCTCCCTCCCTCTCTTTCTCCCCTTCCCCCTCAACCTCTCCCTCTCTCCCTCTCCTTCTCTCCCTCTCCCTTTCTCCCTCTCTCCCTTTCCCTCTCTCCCTCTCCCTCCCTCTCTCTCTCCCTCTCTCCCCTGATCCCTCTCCCTCTCTCTCTCTCCCTCTCTCCCCTGATCCCTCTCCCTCTCTCTCTCTCTCCCTCTCTCCCTTTCCCTCTCTCCCTCCCTCTCTCTCTCCCTCTCTCCCCTGATCCCTCTCCCTCTCCTTCTCTCCCTCTCCCTCTCCCTTGCTCCTTATCCCTCTCTCCCTCCCCTCTCCCTTGCTCCCTCTCCCTTTCTCCCTCTCTCCCTCTCCCTCTCCCTCCCTCTCTTTCTCCCCTTCCCCCTCAACCTCTCCCTCTCTCCCTCTCCTTCTCTCCCTCTCCCTTTCTCCCTCTCTCCCTCTCCCTCCCTCTCAATGTCTCTCTGTCTCTATCCAATAAGTAACAAAATAAAATAAAATATTTTTAAAAAGAAAAAAAAATGTGTGAAGCCAGTGCAGGTGATGGCTGGCAGCAAACAGAACTCACACTGACCTTGAACTTAAGGCAGAAACCAGAAGAGGGCCGTCTTCTGCTTCTGTGAGATGCAGGAACTCCTCTCTCTTCTCAGTCACCGGGTCCTAGGAGAAAACAGTAAGGAGGGTGATTAAAGGACTCAGGTATGAACTGCCGCTTCACATCTGAGGGAACAGAAAGCTGTCGGTTCATGGCCAAGACCAAGTGCTGTGCAGAACCAGTTGCTACAGGGGGTCAGGTGGTGGAGGACCTGATTGGCCAGACTCATTACCACTCATAATAACCTGGGTTCAAGCCCCTGGTCCCCACCTGTGGGAGTGGGGGGGCTTCATGAGTGGGGAAGCAGTGCTTGGGCATTTTCAGAGTCCTTCACCCAAGAAACTGGAATACACATTCTTTTCAAGTCCACATGAGACATTCTCAAGGATGTTAGGCCACAAAAAAAGACAGCGTCAACAAATTCCAGAGCATTGTAATCATCCCAGGCGTCTTCTCAGACCACAGTGGACTGAAAATAACATTTAACAACAAACGGAAAACTAGTAAAACTTCCCAAAATATGAAAACTCACCAGTACGCTACTTAACTACTGGGTCAAAGAGGAGATTAAGGAAGAAATTAAAATGTTCCTAGAATCAAATGAAGATGAAGACACAAGCTATCAAAATATTTGAGACCCAGCTAAAGCAGTAATAAGAGGGAAATTCATAGTCATACAAGCAATCATTAGGAAATAACAAATAAATATTTTTTAAGAGTTAAAAAAAAAAAAAGAAAAAGAAAACAAACAGAACCAGTCACTGAAGGCTCAGTAGACACATGGCTTGTGACCTAATTAATGAAGATAATGGAGAGCTTGACTGTGCTGTGATTACTGGCTTGGCTGACCCTCATTTAGTGTCTCTATAGAAGGACACCAAGGAACCGTTCTATGGGCTAAAGGTTTCTGCCTCTGATAAGACCCTGACACTGAGTCTTTTTTTTTTTTTTTTTTTGCCTCCAGGGTTACTGCTGGGGCTTGGTGACTGCACTACAAATCCACTGCTCCTGAAGGCTATTTTTTCCATTTGTCACCCTAATTGTTTATTGTTGTTGTTGGATAGGACAGAGAGAAATGGAGAGAGAAGGGGAAGACAGAGAGGGGGAGAGAGAGAGATAGACACCTGCAGACCTGCTTCACCACCTGTGAAGCGACTCCCCTCCCCCTTAAGGTTTCAGTCAGGTGTGGAATGTAGAGATTTGTAGAGAACGTAGAGATTTTGAAATCTGCAAAAAGAAGAAGGAGAAAGAGGAAGAGGAGGAGGAGAAAAAGAAAGAAGAGAAGCAGGGGGCGTAGGAGAGGGGTGATGGAGGGGAAGAGGAAGAGTAGAAAGAAGAAGAAGAAAGCCAGAAGACCACCTATGCCCAAGACTGTGAGAACTGGTGGCTTTCAGGGGAGGGTCACATCAAGTGAACAGAACCTAGGTTGTGGGGACAGTGTGAACTGTAAGCCTGCAATCTTGCACTCCTGTAAAACAATCTTAAATCACTAATACTTTCTTTTTCTTTACCAGAGCATTGTTTAGTGCTGATTTATGGTGGGGGGGGGGGGGGACTGAACCTGTAACTTTAGAGCCTCAGGCAGGAGAGTCTCTGCATAACCATTATGCTATCTACTTCCATATATATATATATATATATATATATATATATATATTTAATTTAACCCTCTGTGCCTCCAGAGTCTTGACATTTTATCTTCTAATCATGCTCATGATTTAGTGGCTGGCTAACCTCTTCCAATTGCACAAGCTGTTTTCCATTCTCCACCCAGGACTCAGATGAACATATGAAGCATAAAGATATTCCATGGGAGTCGGGCAGTAGCACAGCGGGTTAAACACACATGGCGCAAAGGCGTAAGGATCCTGGTTCGAGCCCCCGGCTCCCCACCTGCAGGGGAGTCGCTTCACAATCAGTGAAGCAGGTCTGCAGGTGTCTGTCTTTTTCTCCCCCTCTCTACCTTCCCCTCCTCTCTCCATGTCTCTCTGTCCTATCCAACAACAACAACAATAATAACTACAACAATAAAACAAGGGCAACAAAAGGAAATAAATATTTTTAAAAATTATTTATATATATGACCATAAACAGATGAAGTAGGAGTCCAGCAGAGTGTCTGGGGTAGGGTCTAGGGCTGGGGGAGGAGCCCATAGAAGGGACTTCTGGAATAGTGGAGAGATGCTGTTGCTTGGCTTGGCTGGGAAGGCATTTCCCCCTTACAGTAAGCACTTAACTCTGGCACACCCAGTGCATGACTCGAACCCTGGGCCTCAGGCAATGCAAGTCCTATACCCTACTACTGAGCTATCTCCTAGGACCTTGTCATCTTTAGAAAAAAATGATGATGATGATGTGTGTTTGCCTAGATCTCTATTCACGGAAGGTATGTTCTTGTGAATTTGAACAGTATATGCTTTCTCTCGTCCCAGGATCTTTATTCTAACCTTCTATAGTTGCATTTACTTTACTTTTTTTTTCTCTACCAGAGCACTGCTCGGCTCCGGCTTATGTGAGGGACTAAACCTGAAACTTGGGAGCTTCAGGTATGAGAATCTCTTTGCATAACCATTATGCTATCTCCCTCACCCTGTATTTATTTTATCTTATACATTATTTATTTATTTTTATTTATTTATAATTTTTAAATCTTTTTTAGCATTTGTTTATTTATTTATTTATTTATTTTCCCTTTTGTTGCCCTTGTTGTTTTTTTGTTGTTGTAGTTATTATTGTTGTTATTGATGTCGTTGTTGTTGGATAGGACAGAGAGAAATGGAGAGAGGAGGGGAAGACAGAGAGGGGGAGAGAAAGACAGACACCTGCAGACCTGCTTCACCGCCTGTGAAGTGACCCCCCTGCAGGTGGGGAGCCGGGGGCTCGAACTGGGATCCTTGCACCGGTCCTTGCGCTTTGCACCACGTGCGCTTAACCTGCTGCGCTACCGCCTGACTCCCAGCATTTGTTTTTTTACTTACTCATTATTGGATAAAGACAGAGAGAAATTGAGAGGGGAGGAGGAAGATAAAGAGAGGGAGAGAGACAGAGAGTCACCTGTAGCCCTGCTTCACCAGTCATGAAGCTTTCCTCCTGCAGGTGGTAGCCAGGGGCTTTGAACCCAGGTCCTTGTGCACTGTAATGTGTGTGCTTAACCAGGTGTGCCACTGCCTGGTCCTTTTATTTTTATTTTTTACCAGAGCACTGTTCAGCCTCTGGCTTATGGTGGTGTTGGGGACTGAATCTAAGACCTTAGGGCCTCAGGCATGAAAGCTGGTTGCATAACCATTATGTTGTTTCTGAAGCTTCCCTACCACCTCCTTGGCTTTATTTTAAAGGTTTATTTATTTGAGGGATCAGGGAGAGAGAGAGAGAGAATACTCAAGAGCATTGCTCCAGCTTACAGAGTGCCGGGGATCAAACTCAAGCCTCATGCCTGTAAAGCCTGCTTCACTCTACCTGCTGAAACCCCTCCCCCAGCAGCTGTTAGCCCCTCTCTCTCACAGAAGCCTTTTAGTGCTTAATGCACAGCACATGGGCCCGCTGTGGCCCCACCGCAGTGTTCATGGTCTGCAGGTGAAAGTTAGCATTCTTTTTTACTTATTTTTGCCTTCAGGGCTATCATCGGGGCTCAGTACTGACACTAGCAATTCACTGCTCCCAGTGGCCTTATTTTTTCTTTTTTTTTTTTTTTTAATATTTATTTATTTATTCCCTTTTTGTTTTATATTGTTGTAGTTATTGATGTCATTGTTGTTGGATAGGACAGAGAGAAATAGAGAGAGGCGGGGAAGACAGAGAGGGGGGAGAGAAAGACAGACACCTGCAGACCTGCTTCACCACCTGTGAAGCGACTCCCCTGCAGGTGGGGAGCCGGGGGCTCGAACCGGGATGCTTAGGCCGGTCCTTGTGCTTTGTGCCACCTGTGCGTAACCCACTGCGCTACAGCCCGACTCCTTTTTCTTTTTCTTTTTTTTCATTTTCTTCAGTAGGAGAGACAGAAATTGAGAGAGGCCAAGGAGATAGAGAAGGAGGAAGATAGACACCAGCAGACCTGCTTCACCACTTGGGAAACGTTCCCCTTGCAGGTGGGAGTGGTGGGGGTGGGGTGGGGAGAGGGCTCAAACCCAGGTCCTTGTGCAAAGTACTATGTGTGCCATACAGGATGTGTGGCACCTGGCCCCCAAGGCTGGCACTCCTCACCTGGCATTCTTGGTTTAGCAATTTCACAGGAATGCAACCTGCGTGAATGGGGCGTGCCATTTCTTGCACCTTGGGGTCTGTAAAAGACAGATTGTGAACCTCCTTTCTCTCTCTCTCTCTCTCTTCAGACAGTTTTCTTTTAAGCTTTTTACATTATTTATTTATTTATTATTGGTTAGAGACAAGAGAGAAATTGCAAGGGAAGGAGGAGGTAGAGAGGGAAAGAGACGGAGAAATACCGACAGTCCTGCTTCACCACTCGTGAAGCCCCTCCCCCACACCCGCCAGTGGGGACCAGTGGCTTGAACCTGGGTCCTTGGACACTGTAGTGGGTGTGCTTAACCAGGTGTGCTACTGTTGGTCATCATTTCTCCTTCGGCTAATTCTGCTTCTGTCTCTATCCATCACGCCAGGTTCCCCTGCATTGCTTAACTACAGTGGTGTGTTTACATAATCATTGTTTTGTCCGAGACCCACCCTGGTTTAATCCCCATTGGTGTAATCCCCACTGGTTAGATGGAAGCTTTCCATGTTCGGACGGCACTCTTTTTTTGCTCTGCCCCCTCTCCTAGTCATTTCCTTTCCCCTTGCCACTTCCGGTGAAGAGATACATAAAAGGCGATGTATCCGATTAATAAACGAGGGATTGCTTTCATGCTCAGCCATGAGTCCCTGGTCGTCTCTCTCCCGCCTGTGAAGCTAGCCTGGCATGCTACTGCCTGGCGCTCTCCTCTTTTTAATATTTAATTTATTCATTAGATTAAGGCAGAGAGAACTTGAGAGGGGGACAGAGGCAGAGAGACACCTGCAGCCCTGCTTCACCACTTGTGAAGTTTCTCCCCTGCAGTTGGGTATTGAGGAGGACTTGAACCCAGGTCCTGTGCACTGTTATGTGTGTGCTCAGCCAGGTGAGGAATCACCTGGCCGCCTCCTCCTCCTCCTCATTTTTCTCTTCTTCTTCCTCCTCCTTCTCATCTTCCTCTTCCTCCTTATTCCTTATTTATTTATTTATTTATTCTCTTTTGTTGCCCTTCTTGTTTTACTGGTATAGTTATTATTGTCGTCGTTGTCGGATAGGACAGAGAGAAATGGAGAGAGAGAGGAGGGGAAGACAGAGAGGGGAAGAGAAAGATAGACACCTGCAGACCTGCTTCACTGCTTGTGAAGCGACTCCTCTGGAGGTGGGGAGCAGGGGACTCGAACCAGGATTGTTATACCGGTCCTTGCACTTCATGCCATGTGCACTTAACCTGCTGCGCTACCTCCCAAGTCCCTCCTTATTCCTTTTACCAGAGCACTGCTCAGCTCTAGTTTATGGTGGTGCTGGGGATCCCACTCTAGAGCTCAGAAAGTCTCTTTTGCATAATAACCCTTAGGCTACCCCCCCAGATGCTTCTTCCTGTTCATTCTGCCTGCCCCCAGTGGTATTTGGGATGGCTTAGAAGCCCCAGCCCACACACACTAAGCTGGGAGCAACTCACACTGACATTCTGCTCCGGCACAGTTTGAAAGCTCTGTCCCCTTGATGCACATAAACAAAGCCCATACACATTTCAAAGGAACACAGCTGTCTGGGAAAGAAGAGAGGGGACTATGTTGTCTACCTCCACGTCTAGGAATCTATACTTTCTGACAGTTGAGTCCCTGTGTCATTCTGCAAAGCTCACTTTGTGACACAGAGATAGGGTGTCACAGTGTTGCATGCTCACAAGGCTTAAAATAACATAGCCATCACAAAGAGCTGGATTCTCTCAGCACCATCAGAAGCCAGTGTAAGGGCCTCCTGGGTGGTGGCGCAACCACTAGAGTGCATGTGTTATCATGGGCAAGGACCTGGGTTCAAGCCTCACAAGTGGTGAAAGCTTCACAAGTGGTGAAGGAGTGAGGCAGGCATTTCTATTCCTCTTTTTTTTTTTATATTTACTATTGGAGAGAGACAGAGAGAAATTGAGAGAGGAGGGGGAGACAGAGAGGGAGAGAGACAGACACCTGCAGCCCTGCTTCACCACTCGTGAAGCTTTCCCCCTGCAGATGGGGACCAGGGGCTTGAGCCCAGGTCCCTGCTCACTGTAGTGTGAGCGCTTAGCCAGGTGTGCCACCGCCTGCCCCCTTCTCTTGCTCTGTATCTCTCCCTTTCCTCTCAATTTCTGTCTCTGTACATAAAAAAGTAAATGAATACCCCTCTTTTTTTTTTGTATTTTTAAGATTTTATTTATTAATGAGAATTGAGAAACATAGGAGGAGAGAGAAAGAACCAGACATCACTCTGGTGCATGTGCTGCCAGGGAGATTGAACTAAGGACGTCATGCTTGAGAGTCAGATGCTTTGTCCACTGCGCCACCTCCTGGACCACAGAATACCCCTCTTATCCTATGGTTTTGTCAATGTTTCCTTTTTATAAATAAGAAATTTTAAAAAAAGTGAATGAATACAACTAAATAAAAAAAGCCCCCTACACCTATGGACATCTAATCTTTGATAAGGGGGCCCGAAGTATTAAATGGAGGAAGGAGGCTCTCTTCAATAAATGGTGCTGGGAAAACTGGGTTGAAACATGCAGAAGAATGAAACTGAACCACTTTATCTCACCAGAAACAAAAATCAACTCCAAATGGATTAAGGACCTGGATGTTAGACCAGAAACTATCAAATACTTACAGGAAAACATTGGTGGAACACTTTCCCACCTAAACCTCAAGAACATCTTTGATTTAAAAAAAAAAAAAAAGCCAACATATGACCTTAATCTCTTAAATATTTCAAAAAGGGGACAAATGCCTCTCTCTCTCTCCCTCTCTCCTCCCTCCTCAATTTCTCTCTGTCCTATCTAATTAAAAAAAAAGGAAAATAATGGCCACCAGGAGCAGTGGGTTCATAGTGCTGGCATTGAGCCCCCAACAATACCCTTGGATGCAAAAAAAGAAAAGAAAAGAAAAGAAAAGAAAAAGAAAGAAAGGAAGGAAGGAAGGAAGGAAAGAAAGAAAGAGAGAAAGAGAGAAGTAAAGAAAGAAAGAAAGAAAGAAAGAAAGAAAGAAAGAAAGAAAGAAAGAAAGAGAAAGAAGAACGCATGCCTTCTCTCTGTATGGCCCCAGGTTCAAGCCCCATAGATGACACCTGGAAGTTCCATGGATTGTGGGACAATGCTCTGGCGTCCGTCTCTCTCTCCTCTCTTTCTCTGAGATAAGCCATAGCTGAGCAGTACTCTGGTAAATAATAATAATAACAAGGAATAATAGTGACAATAACAAAAATATAAACAAGAAGAATATAAACAAGAAAATATAAATAAGAAAAAGCAATTTCTAGAACAGCTGCTTTCACCTTGGCACTGCCTGAGTCTGGCAGAAGCCACACACACACCCCCACCACACACACACACACACACACACACACACACACACACACACACACACACACACACATTACACACTTTCCTTTGCCCCTTCTGGAAGGAGGTGGACAGCCTCACTTCAGACTCCAGAACCAACTGCAGAGAGACAAGGAGCACACTTCCCAGAGTCTACTTTGGAAAAAGAAACTCCCAGAACAGCCCATGCAGAGGCCAAGTCCAGCCCTGCCGCTTCCAGAACCAAACACGTTTGTTTGCCCAGAGACGTCTGGAGACAGTGGGGCCTCCACCACCACCATGCAAGCCTCCCGACATTTACACTCTGACTTCAAAGGGAGTCTAATCACCCTTCTGCAAAGACCCCTCTTCCAGGAAAGCCACCAAGTCCCCAGCTTGAAGATGAGTCACGTCCTGTCCTTTCTCCAGGTCCCCCCACCACACATACACACACTTCTCTCCCCCCTCTAAACCACACATCCCTCTCCCTGGCCTGGCCAGCCCTGCGTTCTAACCCAAGTCCAGCTGCTAATGCAAGGGCTTGTATTGAACTTCACTCTGGTTAATCCCAGCACTTTCTTCCAACTCTCTGAGCTGCAGGTAATTACTAGCAGTTTGCGTGAACACGCTGGACACAAGGAGAGTCTGACCATGTGTCTGCTGGGAGCCTGTTAAGGGGCTGACTTTGGAGTCTACCTTGTGTGTTTTGGCTTCTTGCTTTTTCTGCTAAGGTGGTGCAGTGATGCTTAACCCTTTGTGTCCCTGTTTTTCAATAAATAAATAACCTCTGCCTGCCCCAGCTCACAGTGAAAGGAAGAAGGAAAAAAATATTTGGTAGATTTTTCCACTTAAAAATATATTATATTGTTCGAACCCCGGCTCCCCACCTGCAGGGGAGTCGCTTCACAGGCGGTGAAGCAGGTCTGCAGGTGTCTGTCTTTCTCTCCTCCTCTCTGTCTTCCCCTCCTCTCTCCATTTCTCTCTGTCCTATCCAACAACGACGACAACAATAATAACTACAACAATAAAACAACAAGGGCAACAAAAGGGAATAAATAAATAAAATAAAACATTTAAAAATATATATATATATTATATTATACTATACTATATTATATTATACTATACTATACTATACTATATTATATTATATTATTATTATTGGATAGAGATAGAGAGAAATTGAGAGGGGAGGAGGAGGTGGAAAGGGAAAGAGACAAGAGTGTAGCCCTGCTTCACCACTTATGAAGCTTTCCCCTTGCAAGTGGAACCACTTGGGCTTGGACCTGGGTCTTTGGGCAACTCCACTTGGCCAAAATATATCTTATTCTATCACTTTTTTTTATTATTAGTGATTTAATATTGGTTTACATAAGTACAAGATAACAGGGTTGTAATTCCACACAATTCCCACCACCAGATCTCCGAGTCCCCATTCCCTCCACTAGAATCTGCAGTAGTTCTCCCAAGACCCCAGAGAGGGGCTGTTATTTCTATAACTCTCTAGGTTTATATACGTCAGCCCAGTTTTTTTACAGCTCTGCCGTCTCTTCCTTTCTGAGTCGCACCTACACCCGTTGCTACTTCCAAATGTCCTCCCCCTTTTTCCTCTTCTCTCTCTGGGTCCTGATGGAACTGGGGTTCAGAGACCGCTGCTCATCTTCCCCCTAACATTTCTCCCTTTCTGAGAGTATGGACTAAAATTCTTTTGGGGGTGCAGAAAGTGGAAGTTCTGGCTTCTGGAACTGCTTCTCTACTGGACATGGACATTGGCAGGTCAATCTATTGTTTATTTTTTTATATTTATTTATTTTCCTTTTTTTGTCACCCTTGGTGTTTTTTTTTTTTAATTTTTATTGTTGTTGTAGTTATTGTTGTCGTTAGATAGGACAGAGAGAAATAGAAAGAAGAAGGAAAGACAGAGAGGGAGAGAGAAAGAAGTGAATCCCCTGCAGGTGGGGAGCCGGGGGCTCGAACAGGGATCCTTACGCTGGTCCTTGTGCTTTGTGCCACGTGCGCTTAACCCACTGTGCTACCGCCTGACACTCCCTATTATTTATTTTTAATGAGAGAAGTAGAGAGAGAGAGAGGGAGGGAGAACAGAACACTGCTCAGCTCTGGCTGATGGTGATGCTTGGGAGTGAACCTGGGGGCTCAGAGCCTCAGGCATGAGAGTCTTTTGTAGAACCATTATGGTGTCTCTCCAGCCCTAAACTGTCAGACTTCAGGAAGCCGGATGAGTTTGCTCTGTTGTGATAAAGCTGGGAGCAGATACCATCTCAGCCTCCATGAGGAGGGGAAGTAAGCAGCAGAACTGGCTTCCAACCACTCCAGGCAGAGAGCAGGCCCTGAAGCCTGAGAAAGAGGTGATTTGAGGACAAAAGAAGGAAGTGTTGAGGGTTTCAGGCCGCACAGGGAGTTGAAGCTGTAGACATGGACTCACAGGGGTTTGCAGAGCTCATGCTGGTTGGGGGCAGCCAGACACAGGGACAGAAAGCATCTCTGCACCTCAGCACACACACACACACACACACACACACACACACCCCACTCTCCCCGCCTGTCCCACACAGTGGCAAAGAAAGTAGACAGAGGCCAGGAGGCCAACAACAGCTCAGTGGGTTAAGCGCACATGACACAAAGCACAAGGACCGGCGGAAGAATCCCAGTTGAGCCCCCCAGCTCCCCACCTGCAGGGGAGTCGCTTCACAGGCGGTGAGGCAGGTCTGCAGGTGTCTATCTTTCTCTCCTCCTCTCTGTCTTCCCCTCCTCTCTCCATTTCTCTCTGTCCTATCCAACAACGACAACAATAATAACTACAACAATAAAAAAAAAGGGCAACAAAAGGGAATAAATAAATAAAATATTAAAAAAAAAATAGACCGCACATTTTATTTGACAGAGACAGAGAGAAATTGAGGTGGAAGGGAGAGATAAGAGAGAGAGAGAGACACCTGCAGCACTGCTTCACTTCTCTCAAAGCTTTCCTTCTGCAGGTGGGGGAGTGGGGGCTTGAACCTGGGTCCTTGTGCATAGTAATATGTGTGCTCAACCACCACCTGGGCCCTGCCCTGTCTGTCCTACTGCTCACTCCACTCACCCAGTCACAGGTAAGGAAGCTACTGAGTCTCACCAGGGACCCAAGGTCACAGAGTTAATAACCAGTGACCTCTGCCCTAAGCCCCTCTCTCTTTGTCCATCAGAACTCCACAAAGGCCATCTCTTTCATTCAGACAAAGAGAATAAGAGCCAAGAGCTTTTCACTGTCTTCCTCCTTCCCTTCACAGCACAGAGAAAAAGAAATAGATTCTAAACGCCTACCTCCTCGCTGGAGGGTAGGATTGCACCAAGGGGAAAGAGGTCACTAATTTAGATGATGACACCATACCGCTCTCCATCTTCATTCATTATCTAAGCAGGAATAAAAGTGGAGGAGGATTGAGGCAGGGGGTTAGGAAGCTGGACAAGTCCTTCCAGCATGTTCTGTTGCTTTCACTGAAGATGAAATGGGAAAATGCTACATTCTACTTGGGGGCCCGCCCCTGGGGGGCTGGGGGGGGGGGCGGGATGGGAAGGGTACACAATGGTCCTTTTCTGGCATCAGGTAGAGCGACTAACCTATCTCAGGAAACCAGATGGGAGGGACAATGGGTGCACAAGGAACAGGACGAGAGAGACGAATGTGGCACCGATCGCTATCTGGAGTCTGAATAGGCTGGGGAAGCCGAGTGTCTCCAGGCGGGGCTGCGGTGAAAGCGCCCAGGGTCCCAGCCCTGGGGCTTATCTCAATTCATCCCATGGATTAGTCCTGCATGGTTTTTTTTCTTCTTCTTCTTCTTTTAATCCAGTCTATTTGAGACTGGTCTAAAGATAAAAGCCTGCTGGAAATCCACTCCCTCTGCGTTGGCTGCATTCTCAGACATGTTCCCCTCGGCTTAACGCGTGACGTGTTTTAGATGCTTACACAGCAAACTACGCTGCTTCACATCCATTGCTTCAGTTTGACTTCTTTCTTTCTCTCTCTTTCTTTCTTTCTTTCTTTCTTTCTTTCTTTCTTTCTTTCTGCTCCTTAAGGTCATTCTTCCCATTTTGTTGCCCTTGTTGTGGTTATTATTATTGTTGTTATAGCTGTTGTTGTTGGATAGGGCAGAGAAAAATCTAGAGAGGAGGGGAAGTCAGAGAGGCAGGAGAGAGAGATAGACACCTACAGACCTGCTTCACTGCTTGTGAAGTGACCACCCCTCCCCCCCGCAGGTGGGGAGCCAGGGGCTTGAACCAGGATCCTTGTGCTTCAAGGATCTTTGAGCAGGATCCTTGAGCTGGTCCTTGTGCTTCACGCCACATGCGCTAACCTGCTGAACTACCGCCTGCCCGACCCCCTCTCCCCATTTGTTTTAATCAGAGCACTGATCAGCTCTAGCTTTTGTTGGTGTCGGGGACTGAACCTGGGACTTCAGAGACTTAGGCATGAGAGTCTCTTTGCATAACTATTTGCTATCTACCCCCAACACTCTTTCTTTCTTTTTTAAAAAATATTAATTTATTTTATTTTTGAGACAGATGCAGAGAGAGAGAGAAAAAAAAGTGACAAACACCAGAACACTGCTCAATTCTGCTTTATGGTGGTGCAGGGGATTGAACCTGGGTCTTTGGAGCCTCAGACATGAGAGTCTGTTTGCATAACCATTATGCTATCTCCCCCACCCCCCAACACTCTTTCTTTCCTTCCTTCCTTCCTTTTTTTTCCTTTAAATTCTCTTTATTTATTATTGGATAGAGACAGTTGGAAATAGAGAGGGAAGGGGAAGATAGGGAGAGAGACAGAGAAACAGCCTGCAGCCCTGCTTCACCACTCATGAAGCTTCCCTCTGCAGGTGGGGACTGGGAGCTCGAACCTGGGTCCTTGTATATTTTTACACATGTTCTCAATGAGGTACACCACCACTCAGTCCCTCTTCCTTTTGTTTTTTATTAGTGAATTAGTAATGATCAACAAGATTGTGGGATAAGAGGGGTACAAACTCCATACAGTTCCCACCACCAGAGTTTTGTGTCCCATCCCCTCCATCGGAAGCTTCCCTATTCTTTATACCTCCAGGAATTTGGACCAAAGATCTTTATGGGGAGCAGAAGGTGAGAGGTCTGGCTTCTGTAATTGCTTCTCCGCTGTATCTCCCTCTGTTTTTTTTTTTAATGTTTATTTATTTGGGATAGAGACAGAGAGAAGTTGAGAGGAGGGGGAGATTGAAAGAGACACCTGCAGTACTGCTTCATCAGTCATAAAGCTTCCTCTTGCCAGTGGGGGACGGAGGCGTGTTGAACCTGGGTCCTTGCACATGATAACATGTGCGCTCTACCAGCTGCACCACCGCCCAGCCCCTGACTTGACTTCTTTGCTCAATGTAAGAATGTAAGCCCCTATTTCTGGCTCCTGTGAAGAGCTATCTCCTAAACTCTTCTCACATTTGAAAAATAAGGCAAGAAGGGTGAAAGGAAACTGCGCACACTAGCTGTGAAAATAGGATGACAGTCACACCAGTGTCCAACACACACACGCTCACCTTAACTGACGCAAAAGCACAAGATGTTCACAGAGCACTGGAGACGCAGTGCATGGTGACGGGGAAGACTTAAGTTGGGAGGGAGGGGTAAGAGGTCTGTAGAATCCTACCCAGAGAGATAAGAAATTAGAGGCCAGGAGGCCAACAACAGCTCAGTGGGTTAAGCGCACATGACACAAAGCACAAGGACCGGCGGAAGAATCCCAGTTGAGCCCCCCAGCTCCCCACCTGCAGGGGAGTCACTTCCCAGGCAGTGAAGCAGGTCTGCAGGTGTCTATCTTTCTCTCCCCCTCTCTGTCTTCCCCTCCTCTCTCCATTTCTCTCTGTCCTATCCAACAACAGCCAATAACAACAATAATAACAACAACTATAATAACAAAGGCAACAAAATGGAAAAAATGGCCTCCAGGAACAGTGGATTTGTAGCGCAGGCACCTAGCCCCAGCGATAACCCTGGAGGAAAAAAGAAATTAGGCAGTGGCACCCCTGATTAAGCACATACACATTACAATGTGCAAGGACCCTGGTTCCCACCTGCAAGGGGGAAGCTTCATGAGTGGTGAAGTAGAGATACAGGTGTCTGTCTCTCTCTTCTATATCCCCTCCCCTCTCAGTTTCTCTCTGTCTTTACCCAGTTATAAATAAATACAATTTTAAAAAAGAAAGAAATCATACTCATGTGAGAGCAACGGCCATGGCAATCATTGTGGTCCCCCCTCACCCCCTAAAGTGACTTGAAAAAAATAACTGCTTCACTCACAATCGCCAAAAGTAGCAGCAACCTAAAAGCCTATCAGCAAATGAAGCAGGTGAAGACGCTATGAGAGCTATCTTTAGGGAAACACCACTCTACAATGCAAAAGATGACACCGTGTCCTTCAGGGCAGCAGGGGTGAACCCGGAGGCAATTACGTGTAGGGAAGGAAGGAAGGAGGTGGAAGACGGCTGCCAGACGGCTTTTGCTCATATGCAGAATATAGGGAGCTGAAAAACAAACAAACAAACAAACAAATAAATAAATAAATAAAGTGACCTTGTGGGGTGGTCCAGGAGGTGGCACAATGGATAAAGTTTGAACTCTCAAGTGTAAGGTACAGAGTTTAAGCCTCTACAGCAAATGTACCAAACTGATGTCCTGTATTTCCTCTCTCTCTGTTTCTCCTTCCCACCCTCCCTCCCTGTCTCTGTCACAAATAAATATGTACAATATCAAAACACACACACACACACACACACACACACGATATGTGAACTATGGTAGTTACCATTGGGAGTGGGAAGGGGATGGGGGGGGGTCACAGACTTTGGTGGTAGGGTCTATGCTCCTATAATCTTAGGACCTTGTAAACCATTATTAAATCACTAATAAAAAAAAATAGACAGGAAAAGGAGAAGGAGGAAGAGGAAGAGCAGGAGGAGGTGTTTCCTTCTGGTAACCATTTTTCTCTTTTCCTGGTGAAACTGCCCACCATTTTCAAGTCCTCTCCTTCCACTGGAAGGATACAATACAAGCTAAGGAAAGAACTACTTCCTGTAGAAAATCGCCCCTGCGAAAGGGAACGGCCCCTTTGCAGGAAACAGTTATTCTGAAAGTGAATAAAGGACAGGACTCAGGGAGACTCTACCTCAGCTCAGAAGAGCGTCGTCGTAATAATCTAACGGGACAGCTCCCAGAACCATGCCATCTGAAACGGAGGTGAGAGAAGAGGTCTTTGACTTAGGCCAACCTCCCAGGCACAAGTTCAAAAGCTCATCAGCTTAATCAACCAGAGAGCCAGATGGGTGCTTGAAGGAGCCCACTTCCCCACAGCCTGGTGGTCCAGTGGCTGCAAAGATTCCTTGCAGAAAGAAAGGGGCCTTCGTCGGGCTGAAGCCATTTCCTGGGTTCACTGGAACCTCAGCCTGTCTCTGCAGGGCTGGTCTCTGAGTGAGATGCAATCCCACTGTAGAGTGCCTGCCAAGGCCAGGACCCCAGGTTCACTCTCCTAGCGATTACAGTCCATCTCAAGATGGCCTGTGAGTGCTGAGGGATGCTGAGTCAGCTGCTTCTTCATTAGCCGAGAAAATGACACAGACAGTGAGCCCTCCGGCTGACACTGCTCAGCCCAGCCACCCACAACGTAGTCATCCAGCTAAATGGATGTACATCTTCCTCTGGGAGTCCTGTCAGTTATAGACAGACAGATGCTAAAAGCTGCAGGGCATATGAAAACACTAATTCAAAGGGAGACATGCACCCCTATGTTCATAGCCGCATTAGTCACATAATCAAAGAGTGGAAACAGCTTAAGTACCCATTGGCCGATGCCTGGATAAAGAAGTTATGAAATACATACTCCATGGCATACTACTCTGCAATCAAAAAATGATGATAGGATGTCCTTTGGGACATAATGGGTGCAGCTGGAGGGGATTGTGCTTTGTAACGTAAGTAAAGAGATAAAAGATAACTACTGGGCAGTTTTACTCTAGACAACTGACACACATGAAGTTGCAAAAACCAGTAAAGATAACAGAAGCAAAGAAACAAACAAACTGTTTTGAAGACTGTGAAGACTACAGTAATTATCTTTGGGAGGTGGTGGGCATACCCTGTACTCTGACCATCTTGTCAACCACTACCAATCACACAAAAAAATAATGACTTGAATAAAATAAGTAAGTAAATAAGTGAAAGTTCCAAGGAACAGAACTTGAAAGTATCATGCTGAGTGAGATAAGCCAGAAAGAAAAGAACCAATATCAAATGATCCCGCTCATAGGTGGGATCTAGGAATAAAGGAAAGTAAGGGAAAACATAAGGGTCAACTCAGACGGGGTGTGGCGGATTGCACCAAAGCAAAGGACTCTGGGGAGGGAGGGGAAGGGGTAAGTGCAGGGTCCTTGGGATCCTGGTGTCTGGTGGGGGAAGGGGACCTAGGTTGGAGGCCTGTCTTCCAGACAATTAGACACCTATTACGGTGAGGCGAGGTGAGGCTGTATGATGTGTCAATAACTACAGTCAATCATTAACTTCCCAATAGGTGTATATACATGTAAAAAAAACCCGCTGAGGAGCCTGGTGAGTTTGTCTACTGCTCTTTCTCATGCTTTCAATATTCCCTTCATGTAATTTAAGCTCTTTCATCTGGTGTAAACAGATTTATAAGTGTGATGTGCTCTTAGAGATTTGCTTGGTTTGTCTTTGGTAATATTTATCATTTTAAAAAAAGATTTTATTTATTTATTAATGAGAAACATAGGAAGAGAGAGAAAGAACCAGGCATCACCCTGCTTCATGTGCTGCTGGGGATTGAACTCAGGACCTCATGCTTGAGAGTCCAATGCTTTATCCACTGTGCCACCTCCCAGACCCTGGACCACAATATTTATTATTCTGAAGTCTCTTTTATCTTCTATTAACTGGCCATTTCAGGTTGTTTTTATTTTTTTTAACCAGAGCTCAGCTCTGATCTCTGCTTTATGGTGGTATGGGGGACTGAACCTGGGACTTTGGAGCCTCAGGGTTGAGTCTCTTCGCAAAACCATTATGCTATCTACCCCAGCCCGTAAACTTACAGGTCCACCACTGCCTGGCCCCTTTTTCCTTTGTTTCTTTTTTAAATAACTTATCTTTTACTTATTGGCTAGAGATAGTCAGAGATTGAGAGAGACAGATACCTGCAGCACGGTTTCACAGAGCATTCCCCCCTGTAGGTGGGGACTGGGGGCTCAAACCTGGGTCCTTGCACACTGTAATGTGTGTGCTTAAGTAAGTGCACCACTGCCTGGCCCCCAACCTTCATGGTTTCCATCCTAAGAGCTCAAAGTCCTGTGCTTCTAGTCTGTAGTCTCTGGCCTTTTCCAAGAACTTCATCTCTGCTCTCCTCACACAGGACTGACTACAATCCAGCCTGAGAAAAACCCATTTGCGCAGAGGTGGGAGGGACAGAACTAGGTGAGGAGCGCCCTCTTGAGGAAGCTTTTCTAAGATGTTGAAAACTTGTACCTGCAACTGTAAGCGTTATTCCAGTTTCAGAGTGGATAAATCTAAGACTGAACACATAGACTGGGTGACGATGTGACGCTCTTATTAGGAGCGACCCTGACTCCTGTGTAAGTACCGCGCGCTAACGGACTGTGCCACTGGAGCTCCGCGGCTCTGACTCCTAACACGCGGTTCTTGAGCAGGAAGACGAATGCCATCTTTCAGCAGATGGACCACGTACACACGTTACACACGTTAGGATTAAAAGAAGAAGAAGAAACGCTAGAGATGGGGAAGAGTGCTGAAGCAAGGTTGCAGGTCTCTCTCTCCCACTTCTCCTCAATTTCTGGTTGTCTCTATCAAATAAATAAAGACAATAAAAATTAAAATAAAAAGTTAAACCTTGGTCTCTTTTTCTCTCTTTCCACGGAGAAAAAACATGAAGTTGGTGAAATAGGCCAGTGTTACAGCATAAGACTTGGAGAACTAAGGGACCAGGGTTCAGTGCTCAGCCCTGTGCTTGTTGGGGCTGAGCTGTGGTCTGGAGTCTCTCTGTCTCTCTCTCTCTCACACACACACACACACACACACAGGATCTTTTTGTTTTAAGGTCATTATGTTTATTTTTCCTCTTGGATAAAGACAGAGAGCATGCTAACGTGGTCCTGCAATATGGTGAGGTCCAGGCTTGAGCCTGAGTCACACACGTGGCAAAGCAACGAGCACACTGTTCAAGTGAGCTATTTCTCTTGCCCTCATTTTTTAAAGAGAGATTTAAAGGCCTGTGGGACCACACTACAGGTCTGCACACTGATTCTGCCACTTCGCTTGTGTGACCCTGTAGCGATAAGAAAAAGATAAGCAGAAGGGAAGCGTGATAAACCCTAATTCCGGGCCAGCTAAAATACTTGTCATGGTATACCACGTACACCACCCAGGTTTGAGCCTGGCCCCACTGCACTGAAGGATGCACTGAAGGAGGTCACAGTGTTGTGGTCTCTCCTCTCTCTCTCTCTCTGAAAAAGTCTGACCAGAAATGGCAGCAAAGAAACCCTAGTACTGTTGAGGGCATCTGGCAGAGAATTAAATAGTAACAGACACTCAAGACAAGGTCCAATGCACAGAAAGATGATTTGTGTACTGAGTGCCCCTTTTACTACCTATTATTTTAAATTCATTTATTTATTAGATAGGGACAGTGAAAAATTGAGAGAGAAGGGGGGAAATAGTGAGGGAGAGAGACAGAGAGACACCTGCACCCTGCTTCACCACTCGTGAAGCTTTCTCCTTGAGATGGGGACCAGGGGCTTGAACCTGTGTCCTTGCACACTATAATGTGCGTACTTAACCAGGTGTGCCAATGTCTGGCCCCCTTTTCTTGCCTATTTTTATTGCCACCATGGTTATTGCTGGGGGCTTGGCGCCAGCACTACAAACCCACTGCTCCCGGTGACTATTTTTTTCCTCTTCTCCCCCCATCCCAAGCTTCCTATTTTATTAGATAGGAGAGAGAGAAATCAGAGGGGAGGTGGAGATAGACAGGAGGAGAGACAGAGACACCTGCGGCATTACTTCATCACTTGTGAAGCTTCCTGCCTGAAGGTGGGGCCACATTTCATTTGCATTTATTTCTGCTTTGCTGTCCAGCTTTTTGCTGGGGTTTTATGCCTACACAACTGCACTGCTCCCAGCAGACTTTTAAAAAAATTTATTTATTTGTTTAATTATCTATTTAATCCCTTTTGTTGCCCTTGTTTTATTGTTGTAGTTATTATTGTTGTTGTTATTATTATTGTTGATGTCACTGTTGTTGGATAGGACAGAGAGAAATGGAGAGAGGAAGGGAAGACAGAGAGAGGGAGAGAAAGATAGACACCTGCAGACCTGCTTCACTGTCTGTGAAGCGACTCCCCTGCAGGTGGGGAGCCGGAGGCTCAAACTGGGATCCTTCCGCCGGCCCTTGCGCTTTGCACCACGTGCGGTTAACCTGCTGCGCTACCACCAGACTCCCAGTAGACTTTCTTTATTTTGACAGAGGGTGAGACAACACAGCACTGCCCCGCCATTCATGAAGTTTCCAAGTGGTGCTCTCATAGGGTGGCCCAGGGCTCGAACCCAGGTCCCTGCACATAGTAAAGTGTGCACTCTGCTTCGTGAGCTATCTCCCAGCCCTGACTACCTACAGTCTGTAAGGGGCTTAGGAATTTTTTTTTCTTGCTATATTTTTTGATAGAACAGAGAGAAATTAAGGGGAAGGGTAGGTGGAAACAGGGAAAGAGGCAGACAACTACAGACCTACTTCCCCACTCGTGAAACTTTCCTCCTTGCAGGTGGGGAGTGGGGCCTCGAACCTGGGTCTTTGCACATGGTAAGGTGTGCTCCTAAGCAGGTGTGCCACCACCCGGTCCCTGGTTGCTGATACATTTTTTTTTTCCTCCACCAACTAAGAGTCGTGTACCTTTGGCTATTGTATGCTTGAACTTGGGAAGCATTCTGGGTCTCCTTTCTTGGGGAGGGGGGCACATATGAGGCTTAAACAAAGCTGGGTCACTTTGGGGGCAGAAGCCATTCAATCACCTGCCTGATTCACCCCAACGCATTGGCCGGGTGTGGGGTGGCAGCTGGCTCTCCCTGTAATCACTAGAGGGAGGGGGCTTCCTGATATGGAGCTGCAGACATAACATTTTTATTTTTTAAATTGCCTTTATTTATTGAATAGAGACTGCCCAGAAATTGAAAGGGGAGGAGGAGATAGAGAGGGAGAGAGAGAGACACCTGTAGCACAGCTTCACTGCTCGTAAGTGGACGCCCTGCAGGTGGGGAGTGGGGGCTCGAACCCAGGTCCTTGCCCACTGTAACATGTGTGCTCAACTAACTGTGCGACCACCCATCCCGCATGAGTGGGAGATGTGAAGAGAACACGTCCCATTGGGGTTCTCACTTCTCACTGCTCCTGGAGGCCATTTTTCCCATGGTGTTGCCCTTGTTTGTATTGTTGGGTAGGACAGAGAAACTGAGAGAGGAGGGGAAGACAGAGAGACACCTGCAAACCTGCTTCACCGCCTGTGAAGCCTCCCCTCTGCAGGTGGAGAGCGGGGGGGGGGGGGGGGGAGGCTCGAACTAGGAACCTAAGCTGTTTCTTGTGCTTTGCACCACGTGCACTTAATCCACTGCGTTACCGCCCGACTCCCAGATTCTTACTTTTTTAATGCTGTGCCAAGAATTGAACTCAGTCTCACACAAGTCAGGCTTGCAGTCTACCGGACTGAGCCACCTCCTCAGTATGGGGAATCTGTCTTCAGGGTGTGGGGAGGTAGACACACTCCCTGCTGATTGCTTTTTTGAGGGGTTGAGGGGATTTGTGATGTGGTTCCAGATCCCTCTTTCTTCCTTGGGGACAGAGGTGACACTCCCTCTTCTGGACCCTTTGTTGGGGGCTCTGTGTCTCCTGTGGGCTTGGCCTAGGTGCTTGTTTAAGTTCACCACCTATGCTCACGTGTGCACAGTATGCAAAGTCAGCTGGGAGCAGGCAGCAAAACGCAGGGTTTGGGGCGTCCTAGGAAGTGAAGCAGGGAGGGTTGGATGGGGTTTGCACAGCTTGCACAGCAGGGACTGGATCAGCACCCACACTGGGGTGCTGAGGCTGGAGAAAGATTGACTTGCAAAGCCAAGGTTGGGGAGTTAGGAATCTGAAAGTGGGAATCTTCTGGCAAGTCCCCAGAGAGGAAGACACTTTGCCAGAGCCTGAGGACGTCTGCAGCGCATCCTTCCAGGGCTCAGCATCTTTAATACTTTTAAGACCCTGAATGGCGGAGTGGAGTTTGGAGTAGCCTGTGTTTTTCTGACCACACTCATTTTGTCATGACACTTTGTATTTCTGGCTTGTGATTCCCCCATCTCTGGGCTCCAGAGGGTGTGGACTTTCTCTCTGTCTCTCTTCTCTATCATGAAAACTGAAACTCAGTGCTCTACAAATACCAGCGAAAAGTCCTGTCCCAGAGACAGATTAGTGAAAACCTTCTAGTTCACCCTGCTGATTGTTCAGTGGTCTTTATTATTATTATTGCATATATTTATTTATGTTGGCTAGCGACAGAGAGAAATTGAGAGGGGAAGGGGGAGACACCAGCAGCACTGCTTCACCACTCGCAAAGCTTTCCTCCTGCAGGGGGGGCGGAGGGGGCTTGAACCCCAGCCCTTGAGTACTATAACATGTGTGCTTAACCATGTGTGTCACAACCGAACTCCTCAATCATCTTTAAGAAAAAAAAAAATTAGAGACCCCACCTGCAGGGGAGTCGCTTCGCAGTGGTGAAGCAGGTCTGTAGGTGTCTGTCTTTCTCTCCCTTCTCTGTCTTCCCCTCCTCTCTCCAATCTCTCTGTCCTATCCAATACCGACGACATCAATAATAATTACTACAACAATAAAACGACAAAAGGGAACAAGGGCAACAAAGGGGAATAAATATAATAAAAATAAATTTAAAAAAAGAGAGAGAACCAGAGCATCACTCCGTCATAAGCTATGCCAGGAATCAAACTCAGGACCCTGTCCACACAAGTCCAGCGCTCTACCCACTGCACCACCTCCCGGGCTGCATCTATTCAGTGGGCCTTATATGGTGATGGTGTATGTGAGGACAGACAGGAGATTGTGAGGCCACAGATCTCCCCCCCCCCACCCGGCCCCTCTCCCATCATGTCCCTCCCTACAGAGCAGGCCACCACCCCTCCCGCCTAACTGGCTTGTAAGATGAATGCCATCAGGGCAGCGTGGAGGGCGGTGGGGACCCACAGGACAAGCCAAAGGAGCTGCCATGGGGACAGGCTGCAAATTCTTTCCCATCATCCTCAGGGGACTGGGAAGCCTGGGAAGGTCTCAGAGATACAAAGAGGCTGAACAGATCTTGATAAGACCCAGATGGAAACTTAAAAAGGGACAGTGATCTGTCACCAGCATGTGTGTGTGTGTGTGTGTGTATGTGTGTGTGTGTGTAGGGGGGCTTTGAAAGTCGGAGCCTCCAGAAGTGAGAGAGGCACCCTTGGGGTGTTCCTGAGCCCCCAGGTCACTGGCTTTCTGCTCGGGTTGCCCAGATAGACTCAAGACTCCGAACATCTGACCAGATGGCTACAGCTCCTCCCATCCCGCCACCAAGTCAGGCTGAGTCTCCGCTGCAGGGTCAGTTGGTGACTCTGACCTACCTTCTTGCTAATGACAGGGTCCCGAGCTAAAAGAAAAAGGATGCCCCTTTCTGTGTCATCTCAGCACAGCCTGTGGGTTGTAGTAAATGGACTGAAGCTGTGACCCCAGCTATCCTGCCACTGGAGCCCGAGGTCACCATGTCACCCCTCTTATTTAGCTTCCAATGGCCTCTCTGACCATGAGCAGCTTAGCAAGAATAGCTAAGGGGAAGAGACATGACAGCACAGAAGCTTCCTTCAATGAAGTGAGGGCTCGAAATTGGCATCAAGTGCATGACAAAGCAGCAAACTACCCAAGTGAGCTATTTCACCTAACCCTTCCTCGCCTTTAAAGATGCATTTATTTAGGGACAGGGTGGTTGAGCACACGTTACAGTGTGCAAGGACCCAGGTTCGAGCCCCTGGTCCCCACCTACAAAGAGAAAGCTTTGCAAGTGGTGAACCAGTGCTGTAGGTCTCTCTCTGTCTCTCTCCCTGTCTCCCCCTTCCCTCTCAATTTCTGGCTGTCTCTATGTAATAAATAAAGATAATTTTTTAAAAGATGAAAAAAAACCAAAGATTTATTTATTTAGGGGCAGTATTGTGGCACACTTGGTTGAGTGCACATGTAATCATACATGAGGACCTGGGTTCAAGTCCTGGGAAAGGGGGGAAGCTTCATGAGGGCTGCAGGTCTCTCTCTCTCCTCCTATCTCAGTTTCTATCTGTCAGGTAAATGAGTAAATATTCTATACATTAAAAAAAGAGATCTAGAGAATCAAAGTTGTCACTTTGGCATAGATAAGCTTACCCCCACAAAAAGGCATCAGACTTTCATGCCTGAGGACCTCTAAGTCCCAGGTTCAGTTCCCCACAGTGCCATATACCAGAGTTAAGCAGTTCTCTGCTCTTTCTCATTCAGCTAAAATTAAAACAAACAAACAGGCTACTTCTGGGCAGGGGTAGATAGCATAACGGTTATGCAAAGAGATTCTAGTGCCTGAGGCTCTAAAGTCCCAGGTTCAATCCACCACACTGCCGAGAGCCAGAGCTGTTCAGTGCTACTTCCCCAGGTCTACAGAAGTGTCCCCTCACTTCTTTCATCTGTGTGAGAAAAAATCAGGTTCATCCTGGTAGACCCGGGGGCTGTGTGTTTGCTCTTTCTTTCCTTTAATCAATTCATTAATTTTAAGTGAGAGACAGACAGAGGCAGAGAGAGAGAGAAAGAGAGAGAGAGAGAGAGAGAGTGTAAAGAGCCCACAGAGCCAAAGCTTCCTTCAGTGGGGAGCCGGGACTAAATAGTGCACTATCCAAGTCAACTAATTCTAGGGCAACTTTCTCTCCTTTAAAGATTTATTTTGAGAGTCGGGCGGTACTGCAGTGGGTTAAGTGCGCGTGGCACAAAGTGCAAGGATAGGCGTAAGGATCCCGGTTCCAACCCCCCCCCCCTGCTCCCCATCTGCAGAGGGGAGGCTTCACAAGTGATGAAGCAGGTCTGTCTGCAGGTGTCTCTCTTTCTCTCCCCCTGTCTTCCCCTCCTCTCTCCATTTCTCTCTGTCCAGCGACAACATCAATAACAATAATGACTACAACAATAAAACAAGAAGGGCAACAAAGGGAATAAATAAATATTTTTTAAAAACTAATTTAAAAAAATTAATTTTTTCAATCAGAGAGCAAGAGGGCTGGGTGTGGAAAGGCATCGCTCTGGAATATGTGGTGCAGGCTATCAAAGCTGGAACCACATATGTGCAAGTCCTGTGCTCTGCCCACCGAGCACTGAGCCCCCTTCCACCCTCTATAAGATTATTTTTTGTAAAAAAAAAAAAAAAAGATTTCTGAGATGTAGGCAGAGCAATAAGTCAATAAATAAAATACCAGCAGGGTATAAACGGGGCTCAGTAGATTAAAAAGACATGGGCAGGTGGTAGGATACTCTGTAGAATACACATGTCACCATGTACAAGGACCTGAGTTGAAGCCTCTGCTCCCCACATGCCAGGGGAGAGGGGAGCTTCATGAGCTGTGAAGCAGGGCTGCAGGTGCCTCTTTCTCCCTCTCTATCTCCCCTCCCCTCTCAATTGCTCTTCGTCCAACCAAAGTTAATTAAAAAAAAAAAGGACAAATACTCTTCATATTAAAACAAGCAAGCAAGCTAAACATCCAGGCCAGAGAGAGTTCAGTGCAGTAGAACACACATGCTGAATGACATTTTTAAAAAAAATTTATTATTTTTTATTGAGTTCTTGAATAGAGACAGCCAGAAATTGGGAGGGAAGGGGGAGATAGAAAGGGAGAGAGACTGAGCCTGTAGCCCTGCTTCAACACTCCTGAAGCTTTGCCCCTGTAGGTGGGGACCATGGGCTTGAACCTGGGTCCTTATGCACTGTAACATGTGCACTCAATCAGGTGTGCCACCACCGGGCCCCTCTCTATCTATAAAAAGAGAAAAAAAAAACAGAGAAAGTGGGCTAAGAATGACTTTCTGTGTATTCTACCCAGTTCTGTTATAATCTATCCTCTTTCCTTAAATAAACTAAATCATAATAATAGGCCCGATCTCTTAAGAAACACTTGGGTTGGGGGATCAGGCGGTAGGTAGCACAGTGGGTTAAGTGCATGTGGCGCAAAGCACAAGGACCAGAGCAAGGATCCCGGTTTGAGCCCCTGGCTCCCCACCTGCAGTGGGGATCTTTCCACAAGCAGAGAAGCAGGTCTGCAGGTGTCTATCTTTCCCCCTATATCCTCCCCTCTCTCGATTTCTCTCTGTACTATCCAACAGCATCAATGGCAACAATAACAACAACAACAACAAGGGCAACAAAATGGGAAAAATGGCCTCCAGGAGCAGTGGATTCGTGGTGCAGGCACTGAGCCCCAGCGATAGCCCTGGAGGCAAAAACAAAAAGAAACATTTGGAAGTTAGTGGCTTGACAGTAAAAGGGACTTAGGTGTTCTCTCTGTAGTCTTCCATAGGTTGTGATGCTAAAGTCACTGAGTACAGTTTACGTTTCTCTCTCTAGCTACATACAGCTGAACTTGCCACTTCTTGTGTTGAGTTTAGATTCCCTTTCCGCACATGACGCAAAGCGCAAGGACCGGTATAAGGATCCCGGTTGGAGCCCCCAACTCCCCACCTGCAGGGGAGTCGCTTCACAGGTGGTGAAGCAGGTCTGCAGGTGTCTGTCTTTCTCTCCCCCTCTCTGTCTTCCCCTCCTCTCTCCATTTCTCTCTGTCCTATCCAACAATGACGACATCAACAACAATAATAACTACAACAATAAAACAAGGGCAACAAAAGGGGATAAATAAATACTAAAAAAAAATAAATTCCCTTTCCTTCCCTTCCCTTTCGACAGGACAATGAGAAATTGAAAGGAGACAGACAGACAGATAACAGACAGGAGACACCTGTAGCACTGCTTCACCACTTATGGAGCTTCCCTCCTGCAAGAAGCGGGGATGAAGAGTTTGAACTCAGTTCCATGCACATGGTACCATGTGACTTCAAACCGGGTGCACCACTGCCTGGCCCCACCCTGAGTTGGTTTCTGGTTTCTACATATGTCCTCCAGCACAAGCTAGTCTCTCTTTGGTAAAGTTTGGGGGTTTAGAAGAAGAGGGGTCTTGTATAATCTCTATTGTGAGGAATGTCTAACTGGGGTAGGGGCTTGTGGTATCTTGCCACGGGGAACGTAGCTACCAGACTCCCAACCTGGGACAAGTCCTTGGAAATATCATCTCGACTAGGCATGGTTCACTGTTGTAAGTAAACACAATCCCAGGATTCTCATAACCAGGCAGATAGTGAACCTGTTCTCAGTCAGGGCTGGCAAGAGAGCTCAGCTTTAGAGAGCACAGGACTTGCATGTCTGAAGTCCCAAGCTCAATCCCTAATACCAACATTTGGCAGAGTTGAGCAGTGCTCTCTGATCTTTTCATATTCATGTGAAAAAAACAGATGTCAGGAGAGGGAGAGAGAGAGAGAGAGAGAGGACATGCACATCACTCTGGGATATGCAGTGTTGGGAGGGACTTCACGCCTGCAAGTCTTACATTCTACTGCTGCACCATCTCCCAGGTGGCAAGAAGAAAAAGAAACGAAACAGAAACGCCTCGTGCACGTGACCTTTTTCTAATTCTGTCTGGGTGATGATGGGTCAGGAAAGGCAGAGGCGAGGCAAGGCTGTCAGAGGAGAGAACTCATGCTGGGAACAAAGACGGCAGACTCTGCCCTTCCCAGAGTGCCTGGGGGCTCAAAGTGACAGCCCTTCTGACAGACGGGCCTTGCTTCCCACCTGCGCTTTAGACACTCAGCTTCAGGGATGGAGGGACGCAGCTCAGCCAGTTAGAACCCTCACTTGCACACCAAACACCCCAGAGGCCACAGGTTCAATCCCTGGAACCACCTTATGCCAGAGCTCTGGTCGCGTCTGTCTTTCTTTCTCTTCATTTTATAATAGATACATTTTGAAAGAAAGCAGAAACAAAAGGTGCTGGTGGGGGGAGGAGACAAAGGAAAAGTGTGCCTCTAGCTAAGTTCTCCAGGTGCAGTCCCAGTCCCACTGTCAAGCTTGGCCCATCCGTTCTTCCCCTTCCCACCCCATCTACGTGAGACAGTCCCAGACCCCCATTTCCCACAAGAGTCCTAAAGCCATGTGCTTGCTCATCCAGGGACTGGAATGTCCGTGTTAGTCCCCAAATCTGGTTTTTTTTTGTTGTTTTTTTTTTGGTAGGGTGGGGGATGGGGGGCTTGAGTAGGAAGTAGGAGCAAGATTAAGGACACACCTGTCAATCTCAATATTTAGTTATGACAAGAATTGGAGGGTTTGTTTTTTCCAAAGATTTTTTTTTAATGGCAATTTTTTTCACTTTTATTTTTTTATTATCCTTATTTATTTATTGACTAGAGAGCCAAAAATTGAGAGGGAAAGGGGGAGATAGAGAGGGAGAGAGAGAGAGAGACACCTGCAGCTCTGCTTCACCACTCGTGAAGTTTTTCCCCTGCAGGTGGGGACCAGGGGCTTGAACCTGGGTCCTTGCGCACTGTGACACGTGCGCTTAGCCAGGTGCGCCACCATCTGGCCCCGGAAAGGGGTTTCTTTGAATGAAAGGCCAAACCGCTGCTCTGTCATCCAAGATGTTGTCTTTGTTTTTGTCTTTCTTACTTCATGCGGACATTCTACTACTGAGCCTCCTCTTCACATCCTCATTTCTATACCAGGTGCTAAGCAAGGGCATGCTTTCCTTTCTCTTTGTTTGTGGAACTTTTCTTTCTTCCTTCCTCTCTCCCTTCCTTCCTTCCTTTCCATTCAGATAGAGAGACACAGCTTTGGAGCTTCCTCTGGTGCTATGGGGCCTCCCATGTGGTGTCGGGGTTCAAACCTAGGCCGCAGCATGGCAAAGCAATGCCCCACCTGATGAGGTGTAGGTTTTCTACATGGGCTCACGTTGAGATTTCTTTGGAGATTTTTCCTTTCTTAAGGCCATCCAATGGAATCCACACAGACACACTGGGCTAAGGGTCAGCGGCCGACATGTGACTGAAAAGCCTACAGTTACACTGTGGCCACCCACAGCCTTCTCCAGTTTTCTAATAGCAATTTGGGGGTGCCTCAGGCATGAAAGTCTTTGTGCAGAGCCACTATGCCACCCCCCAGCCCCGTGTCTCTAATAGAAATTATCTAATAGGGGGATCGGGCTGTAGCATAGCTGGTTAAGCGCACCTGGCGCGAAACTTGAGGAATGACATATAAGGATCCGGGTTCCAGCCCCTGGGCTCCCCGCCTGCAGGGGAGTCGCTTCACAGGCGGTGAAGCAGGTCTGCAGGTGTCTGTCTTTCTCTCCCCTTCTCTGTCTTCCCCATCTCCTTTGATGTATCTCTGTCTTATCCAACAACAACGACAGCAATGACAACAATAATAATAACCACAACAACGATAAAACAACAAGGGCAACAAAAAAGGTAAAAAAAAGAAATAGACTCCAGGAGCAATGGATTCGTGGTATAGGCACCAAGCCCCAGCAACCATCCTGGAGGCGAAAATAATAATAAATTAAAATAAATTTTAAAAATTAAAATGCAGGGTAGCGGTAGATAGCATAATGGTTATACAAAGAGACTCTCATGCCTGAGGCTCCAACATCCCAGGTCCAATCCCCTGTACCATCATGAGCCAGAGCTGAGCAGTGCTCTGGAAAAAAATAAAGAAAGAAAAGAAAGGAAAATAAAAAGAAAAATCCAGACTAAATGCCAAGGAAGAGGATAATGGTTGTGTAAAAGAACTCTCATGTCTGAAGCTCCAATGTCCCAGGTTCAATCCCCTGCACCACCATAAGCTAGAGCACCATAAGACAGTGCTCTGCTTTCTGTCTCTCTCATATCTTTTTGTATCATTAAAATAAATCAAATAGGATGTCTTTTTTTTCCCCCAATCCCAACTGCTTGGTTGTCAGGCAAAGATAAACCACAAAGAAGACTTTCCAGTCAGAATCAGTGACTAACAGCCACGGTGCGGTTGGGTTTTTTATTATGAATCCCCTGTGTGACAACACGTGGTGACTGTCAGGTACTCCTCGATTCAATTTCAAGAGACCGTAGACTAGACAGCATTCCAAGTACTTTAATTTGTGACAAGAGCCAAACAAAAAACAATTCAAAGGATGATTAAAAAATATTCTTTGAGGTGTCAAGAGTGCTCTTATTTGAGGTGTTTTTTTTGTTTGTTTGTTTGTTTGTTTGTTTGCATTCTATGTATTTATTTCTTTCCCCAGCAGATTATCATGAACACTGATTTAGTCCCACAACACAAATAATCCTGGTCTGGACACTTGGCAACATGTAGCTGATAAGCTCTGCCTGAATAAGAAGTGAGTAGGAAATGTACTTATAAAGTATGAGTTTGCTACAATGCTACGTGCCCACGCACAGCCCTGGCCTTCTACTCCCACTAGGCTTCTGGGCCACCTACCACCTGGATGCCCGCCGTGTGTGAAGTGACGGGACCTGGAGGCTGAAGAGAAATACCCGGAAGACTGTATCGAACCCTGGATTTCTCTTTCTTTCTTTCTTCCTTTCTTTCTTTCTTTCTTTCTTTCTTTCTTTCTTTCTTTCTTTCTTTCTTTTTTCTCTGTAAATACTTCCTGTGTTGGAGAGTGTCTCAGGAGATGACTTAAGAGTCAAGGATCAAGATTCAAGTCTCTGTGTGTGGTGCTCCAGAAAAAAGAAAAAAAAATTGAAAAAGAAAGAAAAAAGAAAAGTAAAGTAAAAAAAGAAAAGAAAAAGAAACCTTGGCCTACTATAATTCTGGCAGTCTGCTGTGTCAACACAACGTGACCTTCTTGCCAGGGAGAGCGTCCTTGCAATCTGTCCTTTCCAACACTGGTACACTGGTACTGGACGGTGCTAAGATGGTGTCTGTCATCACTGACATTCCAGTCAGTCAATTCTGGTCCGCTGGAAGGGCGTATCTCTTACAGATGCGATATTGTTCATCTGAGTGGCTCCTCAAAAAGAACGATTATGAACTAGAAACTCATAGAGTTTGTGTTTAAAATTTATAAAATTAAGCCTGCTCCAACAGGTAATACAGGGAGGCATGCTTGCAACCTCTGGATTCACTCAGAAACCAGGCCTGAGGGCACCAGGGCCTTCTCAATAGGTAACGGTGGCTTCCTTTTTAATGCTTCCTTAAACAAGATCCGACGTGATGCACCTTAGAACTTTGAGGCAACGTCTCATTTATTTCTACAAGGCCTGGGACACACAGGAGCCTGCCAGAACGTCATTCATCATCTTGCCTGTTGACAAAAGGAACAATGGGTCATCACCGGTCAATGGAATATCTTTTCCTAGTTTATTTATTTTTATTATTTATGTATTTATTTATTTCCCCCAAGATAATTCCTAAAGCAGAGATGGTTGTCAATATCACAGCAAGTGTTTCAATGTTGGATGAATTCCTGGGCTGGAAAAATGCCACGTCTTCTCTCAGGAAAGGCGGAAGGGTGAGTGGCAGCGTCCGTCTCTCCGTCCAAACTGGAGAGGCTCAGGAAAGGCCTGTCCTGGAACACAGCACGTCCAGGGCACAAGTGCAGCTCCATCAGTCTACGCTGTCCTCAGACTTGCTGCACCTTGGCTTCTGCACAACGAGAGCTCAAAGGATGCGGGTTAGAGAGAAGGGCATCCAGCTAGCTCTGAATGGGTCCGCGGAGGCCTGTCTTCACGGCTCGTGGCAGGGTACGACTAGGCCTAGCTGATACTTTGATGGGCTCACAGATAACCCCTTGACGTGGGGGCTGCTAGGACTAGTTGGCCTCAGTGTTGAGAACCCAATGAACTTCCAGGGAAGCCTCAAAAATAACTATTATCCCCTGAAGTCCATGAAATTCTTCTTATGCGATGATACGATAAGCTAGATTATCAGATGTAAAATTCTGAAGTCTGTTATCTCCCCCATCTTTTTGCTGTCTTAAGATCTAAGAAGAGTGACTTTGTGGGCACTTGCTGCTTTCCTTAAACAGAGAAGTTATATTAAAGCTGAAAAATGTGTCAGTCAATACTGCGGCCTGGATGCACCTCACAGAACCTAACAGGCAACTGGAAGAGGCTGGGGAGGCAGCATAATGGTTCTGCAAAAGACTCACATGCCTGAGGCTCCCAGGTCCTAGATTCAATTCCCAGCACCACCATATGCCAGAGCTGAGCAGTGCTCTGGCCTCTCTCTCTCTCTCTCTCTCTCTCTGTGTATGTCTCTCTGTGTGTGTGTGTGTATGTGTGTGTTTCTCTCAGCATCTCTCTCATTAAAATAAAATATTTTTAAAATGCAATTGGACCTGCTTAAATAACTATAGCAAATAATTTTACCAGGTTATCAAGTCACAATACCACACACCTGGTAATAAACAGTTGGGGTTTAAAGCCAAGAAGTGAGACTGTCATCTTTTGGATCTCCATGCTAAAATTGCCATTAGCCAGTGTAGTTAACTGGTGAACTGATGCTTTAACCACTAAGCTAACCTGCCTCATCAGACCTTGTTACAAATGGTCATTTGTGGGGGTTGGAAAGTCATTTCCAGTAGCAAAGGCAGGACCAGGGATTAGGTTGAATATTGAGAAATTTTGGGCTGCTGGCACTTGGTAGTATGAGAAGAAGCTTCACTACTCAAGAGGCTGTGTCTCCCTATTTTGTTTTGATCTTTAAGGTCTCTGTGGCTGGTAAAATTGAGACAGTACCAGGTCGGAGTAGATGGCATAATGGCTATGCAAAGAGACCCTCATGCCTGAGGCTCCAACATCCCAGGTTCAATCCCGGCACCACCATAAGCCAGAGCTGAGCAGTGCTCTGGTGTAAAAAATAATAAGTAAACAAATAAATAAGTTATATATATACACATATATGTATATATAAGAAGTCCTTAAAAAAAGAGAGTATCCCAAACAACTGGTTAGTATTTACAGCATATCACACCATTATATTCTTTTTAAGAATTAATTTATTACTTTCTTAGTTGCCACTAGGCTTATCATTAGGGCTCTGTGCTGACATTACAAATCCACTCCTCTCGGTAGCCATTTTTCCCATCATTATTGTTATTATTATTACTTATTTCTATTTCATTTTATAGGGCAGAGTGAGAGGGGAGGGGAAGATACAGTATGAGAATGAAAGACAGACACTCACAGACCTGCTTCACCACTCATAAAGCGACCCCCTGCAGGTGGGGAGCAGGAACTCCTGCACCATAAATATAGCACCATTATATTCTTATACTATTCTACCTATCTTTTCCCCAAGGCTATTCTGTGTGATAGAACAAAATAAAGAAACAGCTGAGTCATCTTTTCATCTTTCTCCTGTACTTTTTGGCGTAAGGAAGAGATAGACCTCTGTAGAAAGTGCCAGTGAGGGGGTTGGGCGGTAGAGCGATGGGTTAAGTACACATAGTGCAAAGCGCAAGGACTGGCGCTAGGATCCCGCCCGGTTCAAGCCCCTGGCTCTCCACATGTGTGTGTGTGTGTGTGGGGGGTCACTTCATAAGCGGTGAAGCAGGTCTGCAGGTGTCTGTCTTTCTCTCCCCCTTTCTGTCTTCCCCTCCTCTCTCTATTTCTCTCTGTCCTGTCCAACAACAACAATAACAATAGCAACAACAGGAAAAAAAAAAAAGGCCTCCAGGAGCCGTGGATTGGTAGTGCAGGCACCGAGCCCCAGTAATAACTCTGGAGGCAAAAAGAAAGAAAGAAAGAGAGAGAGAGAGAGAGAAAGAAAGAAAATACCAGCGAGTCACACAAAACAGGGCTGACACAAGCTTTCACCCATGACTTTGCAGCATAGACACCGCTGCATTAGCCTCTCAAATGCTGCTTCAGAGCTCAAGGAAAAGACAATGATAACAAGCTCAGCTGTTGGACCGCTAACAGCGGGGACACTACGGTTCCAGCCATTTGCTTAAATGTCAGTAGGTCCTGCCAGCTTGTCACAGGCTCAGTTGTAGGCTGGAGCAAGTGCACCAACATTTCAGTTAACAAGCGGCAGAATATCTGGGGCTGATAGAGGGGTACAGACTTTCTCCGGTTGTGGGGTGAGGACACAGAATGATCTAACACATGCACACGGGGCTAGAGAGAGCTCACTACCCCGAACATCAAGTCCTGGGCATACCCATGGGAGGCAGAGGTCTGGTGCTGTGGTGTCTCTCTCTCTCTCTCTCTGTTTTTGAATGAAACAAAACTGCCCCTAGACGACCTCACCAATGTGTCCCAGAACCTCCCCAGAGCCCTGCCCCACTAGGGAAAGACAGCAACAGGCTGGGGGTGTGGATCCACCTGCCAACATCTATGTCCAGCGGTGAAGCAATTACAGAAGCCAGAACATCCACCCTCCGCACTCCATGAAGAATTGTGGTCCACACTCCCAGAGGGATAAAGAATAGGGAAGTGACAGGGGAAGATGATCAGAGGGCTCTGAACCCCAATTCTACCAGGACCCAGAGAGAAGAGGGGGAAAAAAATGAAGGGCATTTAAAAGTAGTAACAGTAGTAGAAGAAAAGGCAAAAGCATAGAAAAAAAAATGAGCATATATATATAGATATAGATAGATATATAGATAGATAATTCTAGAAATAACAGTCCATATCTGTGACCTTGGGAGAATCACTTAAGTCTCCACTGGAGGAGATGGGACACAGAACTCTGGTGATGCGAATGGTGTGGAATTATACCCCTTACCTCATAATTTTGTAAATCAATATTAGATCACTAATAAAAAGAAAAAAGCTGCCCCAAAGCGGTGGGACAGTGCATGTGCAAGGCCCCAGCTCCACGACGTCTATAATCAGAAAATCGAGAATCCATGCCCATGGGCCAACCCAGATGAAAGAGATCCCTGCATTTCTTTGCTGCCACAGTTCCAGAAATGGAATCTCTCTTTTTTTGACAAGTGTACTTGAAATCAAAAGGAAGTAAAGCTGATTATGGGCATGTTTGGATGACCAGTTCCTGGGATCTTCTTAGCATACGCCTCTCTCTTTAAAAAACGAAAAAAATATATATATATACAGACATACATATTATTTACTACGGGCTAGAGACAGAGAGAAAGTGTGAAGCGAGAGGGAGGTAGAGAGGGAGAGAGGCAGATAACCTGTAGCCCTGCTTCACCACTCATGAAGCTCTCTCTCTGCAGGTGGGGTTGAACCTGGGTCCTTGTGCTCTATAAAGTGTGCACTTAACCAGGTGTGCCACCGCCTGGCCAAAGTATTTTATTCTATCATCATCATCATCTTCAACTGCCCTAAATTCCAGAATGTTCATTTATTCTTTTATAATAACGGCAAGCTTAAGGTAATCCATGTGGCAGTACTGTTCACTTGATTCTCCCTTGTTGCCAGGCTGCGGTTCCAGGGAACTCATATACACTCTCAACCAGTACAGAGATGGCTCAGTCCCATGTACCAGGGAAGGAAAGTGAGGCTCAGCTCTGCAATGTCCTAACCAAGGTGAGCGAGCTAGAATGGGCCAAAGACAGTGTTTCAAACCTTCTTGTCACAGGCTGTACCCACCCACCCCGCCCCTGCTATGCCTGAGCCACCAATACACGAGGATTACCCCACCTTCTAACACAGTTGCCAAGGAGTACCTTGAGCCCCACGTGCAGTTGGAACACCCAGGGCCTTTCCCACCTGAAGAAACTGGTCCTAGAAGCAGTGGGTGGCCAGGCTTCCTGCTCAGCTCCATGGAGTTCAAACCCCCAGGCCCTATCATGGGGTCACCAAGGAGCGTGGGAGAAGGAACAGATACGGTGTTTCCCAGAGACACAAGCAAGGAGGGCTATTTGCTCCAA